>NC_048434.1:9264526-9295012 GCF_004353265.1 Vitis riparia | reverse complement strand
CTGTTTGCTCTTTTTGGTATCCAATGGGTGCAAGCTGCTACAGTTAAGGAGGCTTTCCTAGAGTGGCATGGTCCCTTTGTGTCAAAGGTCGTTTGAGAATGAAGAGCATTCACATCATTATTTGAAGATTTTTTCCTAAGTATTTTTTTTAATGGGTGAAGATGTACATAGAGATAGGTTCATGTCTTTATTTGATTTTGTAGAGTGGTTGGATTCTTGTTAAGAGAGAGTGTGTTTTTGTGTTCTCTCTGGTTCAATGTGCTTTTTGGCTTGTTTTGTATATACATTTTGTGTACTTTGTTGCCTCATTTTTGGCGCTTTTTAATATAGTTGCATTAGTTGCATTTGTTGCATTTGTTGCATATTGTTATATGTATATATATATATATATATATTTTAATTGCTTGATTTTGTCCAATTGGAAGGTTATGATTTTATGATTTATTCATGTCTTTTTTCAGATTCCTATGAGCAAGAAGAATAAGAAAGAACGCTACCAAGAAGAGTTAGAAGAGCGTATTATATCATTGATTGCATCATTATTTGGTAAGAAGGCAAGTGAATATCATGACTCATAGTTTCTTATTTATATAAATATTCATATACTCTGAAGAGGAATATTGTCTTCATCATTTTGTGCTCAACTGGTAGAATTTCATTACCTAAATATAGAAGCATGTAAATTTGTATTATATTGGATTTATTCATTAGCATGCACTATCCATTAGTTTCATAGTTTGTAAGTGCATTCTTTTCATCTATAATGATAACAGTCAATTGAGTTTATCGGGTATGTCCTTTGCAGGTGGAATCTTGAGGGGTTCTAGAAGGGATAGATTGTTAAGTAAGTTTGTGGAAAATGAGTGTGAAAAGATAGACCGTCTTATGGAACTTTACATAAGGTGCTCACTGGCTCTTTGTTTCTATCTTTTAATAAGTGAAATGACTTCTTGAATTGCTTTAGTTTATACTTATCAACAACCATGTCTCCTTTCTTCCCCACACCTAATGGTAGAACACAACTACAAAACACACGCAGACACACCTCCATCCACCCACGCACCTCTGATGGGGAGCTTTTGTGTAAGGCTTATATTAGAATCTCATGAACTTTAATCCTTTTCAGATATTCGGACAGAGTTAAAGCTGAGACCAAAAGGATGAACCAACTTAAACTTGATGATTTAGAGGTTGTTTAACTTTTCTTTCATAGTTTCCTTTTTGATTAGCATAGTAAGAATATAAATCCATTTTATGATGACTTCCTCTTTTATTTAGTGCTAAATGTTTGTGCCTTGCATTTAATAGATGGATGAAGATGAAAGATACAATCGACGACTAGAGGCTGGACTTTACACTCTTCAGGTTAGTGGTTTTCTTTGGACATGTTCCTATGAACACTAATTAATTGGCATGAATTTGCAGAATTTTCTAGCTCACATATGATAACATTGTGCTACTTTATTTATAAATAAGAGTATAGAAAGAAGCCACTAAGCTATTGTAATATATTCTACAATGAAATGTGCAGGTAAGGGAATTATTTGTAAGTCGGAAGTTGAGAAGGCTTTTGATCATGTCAATTGGGACTTCTTATTAGTAGTTTTGGATAAAATGAGTTTCGGCCTTAAGTGGATAAGTTGGATCAAGTGGCGCATGTCAATGGCCTGTTTCTCTGTTTTGGTAAATGGAACCCTTTCTGATTACTTTTAGAGTTCTAGAAGGTTAAGGCTAGTGATCCTTTATTTCCATATTTGTTTAACCTAGCTATGGGGGCTCGTTCTTCTATTCTAAATAGGGAAAGCAGGGGGGATTCATGTCATGTATCTCAATTAGGGGGAGAGGAGGAGATGGACTGGAGGTGTCCCATTTACTATTTCCTGATGACACTCTTATCATTTATGATACCTCAAATGGGAAATGTGAAGTACTTGAATTGGACTTTCATGTGGTTTGAGGCAATCTCAAGCATCAAGATCGATTTGAGGGAAGTGAGTTAATTCCTAATGGGGAGATTGCTAATATGGAAGAACTTACTAGTCTTGTGGTACAGAGTGGGAACCCTTCCTTCTAGATATCTTAGTCTTTTGTTGTAAGCTCCTTTCAAGTCAACTCAAGTGTGGGATGTGATTGAGGAGAGATTTCAAAAACAATTTGCTATGTGGAAAAGATAATACTTATTAAAGGGAGGAAGACTAGCTTTGATTAAGAGTACCCTTTCTAATTTGCCAATTTACTTCTTGTCCCTCTTCACTATTCCTGGCAAAGTAAGTTTGAGGCTAGAAAAGATCCAAAGGAACTTCCATTGGGGGAAAAACCCTTGAGAGCAAGCCACATTTGGTAAATTGGTCACTAATTTGCCAAGAGAACCAAAGTGGGGTTTTGGGTATTCTACCTTTAGCAAAGCTTTGCTTGCAAGTGACAATGGAGATTTGCTTGTGAGAGTGACTCCCTTTGGAGGCAGATAATTTCAAGGAAGCATGGGAGGAAGTGGGGTATGGTGCTCTAGAGGAGTGAGGACAGGGTATGGGATGGGAGTGTGGATGGCTATTAGAATTTTGAAGTGGATGGGAAGACTTTAAACTTATAACGATCTTTAGGGTAGAACATGGGTAGAGAGTAAACTTTTGGATGGATAGGTGGTGTGAGGAGCGAGGATGAGCCCTTAGATGAGGGCTTTCTCCACGCTATTCTCCATTGTATCTACCAAAGATATGCATGGGTAGCTAAGATGTGGGATGGCCTATGAGGATGATTTCTCAAGATGGTCCATTGTTGGAGTCCCCTCTCATAAGATCTCCCAAGGGATCAAAGAGGAAGGAGTCTTTGGTTCCTTAAAGGGCATTGGCCTACTCTTCTAATGATTTGTCCATTTCTAAGTTGGTGGCATTTAGTTGGTTTCTAGGCATGTTAATTGAGGGGTTTTAAGCAAAGATATTAGCGCTTATTAGAAAGGAGGCATGGGGAAGAAGACGAAGGTTCCAACAAAGAAGAGGAAGGCCTTAACATCTTCAAAAATTGAGAAGGAACTTTGAAAATTAGAATACTTTATGAACTACAAAGGAACAAAAGGAAAAGAAAGTAGGAATGGAAAGGATGGTTAAGAATTAGGAATGATGAAAAGAGACATCATCGATGGATTTTAGAATTCTTTTTGTAATTTAAGAAAGGCTAATGATGGGGATAAAAGGAAGATTATTTAATCTCTCATTAGGTCTTAGAAAGTTGATAAGGCATGTTTGTGGGACATAAAGATAAAGAAATGTCAATGGAGTTGGTGAGGAGCCTAGGGGTAGGAAGACTTTTAGATTGATAGTAAATGCTTTGGGGGCAATTAGTGGTATTGTGGTCTCTTGGAATGATAAAGATTGTTGGAATTAGTTGGAATGGAAATAGGTCGAAAGGATGGGTGACCATCATTTTATGAGCCTCATTTACCCTTCACCTTTGCACTATGAGTTATCCTTTGCTAGCCAATTGGACCATTTCTACATATGTAGCCTTCCACACCTTTCTCACCTTCACTTTTATTCTAAGAGGGGCCTTTTGGTGTACCTTTATACATGGGCAAGGCATTTTGGTTATGGACCTCGTGACCCAAACATCTTAGATATTCATCCATCATGATCATTAGAGTCATTTTGCTTAGCCATTTTCATATCATTTGGATTCTAGTGACTCGATCCACTTTCTGCGTCCCTAGTTTCACTTTTTGGAGATTTTGGTTCTTATGTATACATCCCTAGTTTTCGCTGTTAGGAGATTTCGGTTATAGCAATCATGTCCCACATTCTTTGCTTTTAAGAGATTTTAGTCATCTTGATCATGCCCCTAGTTTCACTTTTAGGAGATTTTGGTTATCGTGGCACCTTCCTAGTTTTTTATTTTTAGGAGATATTTGTCATCGCCTTCACATCCCTCATTTTATATGCAAAAAGATGGGATGCAGTCTAAGACCCAAACTACTTAAAAGAAACTTTAATAGATGAGAAGCAGTTTGAGCCCGAAATCACCTAAAAGATAGAAACCAGGAACGCTGGTGTGATGACTGCAATTTCCTAAAGAAACAAAATTAGGGATGCGGTCACAATGGAGGAAATCTCCTAGAAGTAAGAATCAAGGATGCAATGTTTGAAATCCCCTTACACATCTACCCACTAAAAAAATGCTGCATGCACTCTACCCTCTGTATCACCTCCTTTTCTTGTAATTGGATCCACATTATGTCTCCCACCTCAAACTGAGCCTTTCTTTTCACTACTGTGGCGAACACTCCCTTCACATTCCAAAGTATTCTTCCCACCATTGTTGAGGATCGTCCTTCCAAAAGCGCTTTCTTAGACACTAAAGCAGGAGGACTCACCTAGATAGGATGGTTTACCCCAAGGCCTTTCTTAGTAGGAACACCAACAAGAACTTGTTTGCTTTCCCAATACACATGGCACATTGAAGGAAACGACTTGGCTCTGTTATGTGCAATTCTAGAAGGTATCCCCTTCCCATTTCCTTCTAAACCTTGCGGTGGGGTTTTCAACATTCTCTCTTCTGCAATGTATGCTTTGTGTCTGTTTGCCTTTTGTTAATATATTCCTTGCTTATTTATCAAAAAAAAAAAAAAAACATTCTCTCTTCTGCAAGCTTCTACTCCTAACAACCAAGAGCTCCGCGAACTTCATCAAATTGAGGAACATCTACCTCTCTCTAGATCTATACCTTTTCACCATCCCTTGATCTCTTCAATAGAAAATTCATAACTTGGATTCCACTCCAAACCAGGCCTTTCTACCAATGGTCATGGGCTTTTTGAATTTAATGGATGTCAACACGACATCTATTTCTAATTCCTTTTTTGATAGGTAAAGCAAAAGTACCTGGCCAGCTGGAAAAATTGGAGTAGATATAAAATTTCAACAGGTAGACCCTAGACATAGAATATGTATGCATGTGTGTGTTTTAGGTTTGGTTTTGTTTTGTTTTGCTTTGCTTGTGTTGTGTATGCATGATTTATAGTACATTGTGTGGTGCTTTTCTTATGCTCTAAAGGCACATCACTTTCTTTTCAGTGGTTTTTTATGTGTTGGTGAGGCTGTCAAGCAATAGTCCATAAGAAGGAAAGTTTTGTTGTTGAAATGATCAAAATGTTTAAGGTTCAACCTTCACATTTAGCCTGTTAAGGAGTTGTCTTAGATCCAAAAGGCCAGAAGTAGGAGCCAAATTGCTTCATTTGTTTATGAAAATTCAATTCCATCTTTGTTGCATGAAGTATGGAGTTACATTTCTGGATTATATTGTCCTTAATGAGTATGGGTCTGCTTATGGATTTTAACGGGGTGCTTTTCTAAAAATGAAAATGATATGTGATAAAAAAGGCATGAATGTGTCACATGTTTTTATGAACAAAAAATATCATCCTTTTGGATCTGGGATATTCTAATTCCAGTTTTACATGGACTAGAAAAATGGTTGTGGTCTGAGCTTAGCAATGATGGCTTGACAGAGTATTAGCAATTTTGGTTTGATGAAATTATTCAGTCATGGTCTTCCATTCTGTTGTCTCCAAAACCATACTGAAAGTTAATCATGATAAGCTAAGTCACTTCTATGAATTTCATCCCAAGATCCTATATTTAAAATCTTTTTTTTTTCTTTCAATTTTAAGCATTGGATTTTGTTGTTCTGCTTAGAGCTTTCAATATTTTCCTCGTTAATGCGTAAACCTTTTTATCCTGCAGTTGATTTCAATCATTTTGAGTCATCTTTGGTCTTCTGAGTAAGTTTTTGCTTCCAAATTATATTCTTATCTGTTTGTCTATGTGGCGTTATTTACATATTTGATCATGATTTTGCTTGATCCCTCTGTTTGACTTTGCTAATGCTTTAGGAATCCCCGGATGCGAGCGAGAATTGAACTACTACTCAAGCAGCAAAGAATTACCAAAGAGGACATCATAGATATACTTCAGGTAATTTTTTGATATTATTAACCATCTATTTATTATTTTGTTTTTTTGAAGTTTATTGCATATTTATATTTTATAGATGATGGTCATGCTTTTGAAGTTTGATATTGATGTAAACTGGGTAGTCATCAAAGTGGTGATAATTCATTCAGTTTGGATCTTTGGTTAAATTGTCAAAAACATTCATTATATAAATTTTATGGAAAACAGTTTTTAGTAATAAACCAATTTCAGTTATGTCCTTTTGGACTCGTTTTAATTTAATGTATAGTTTTTACCTATAAAAGAGAGTAATAAGCAAATTTCTTGGAAGAAATTGTTATTCTGTTATGCATATGACTTCTAAAAGTCAAAAATTGCAGGATATGTCTTTGGCTATGGACATGAAATAATTCAATAAGAACTTCACACAATCAACATAGGCTTTAAGTGCTGAGTTTGAATGTAGGTCTTTAGACTCTAATTGTTCAGGACATATCCAAATCAATTTGATTCAGTAATTCTCTCTCTCTCCCCCTCCCTCCCTCCCTCCCTCCCTCCCCAATTACTTGAATCATCCACATGTTCCCTTTTTCCATGCCGTTTTATTTAGAGCCGCATGCTGCATAAAATCATTTGCTGTATGTCTTTTCCTTTTCCCCAAGTTTGATAGGCAGGCAGAAGACATGATCTGAATCTTCTATGAAACCCATAAGGGAAAGGTTAGCTCTCTAAGAGCCAAAGCCATTTGAAAAAAGGGTTTTAGGAGAGACTCTTTCAACAGTTGATACGAATTTTCCTTCTTGGAAATTCTGTTGTCGTGCTTGTTTCATATACACCAAAACAAGAAAAAAGCACCAAATTCCACATTTTCCTCAGATTTTTTTTAATTGCATTTTAGTTCTGGTTCAGCTTAGAGGAAGCAATCTGAGTGGATTTTGGAAAAATCCATTGTAGATGAAATAAAGCTAGAACAAGGTCTCAAAGCTTCCAGGCTTTGGCACTATGAACTAGAATATGACTAGCTAACTCCTTCACCTAATACAAATAACACATGTTGACCAATGTCCATTCTCTTTTCATCAGCTGATCAACTGTCAAAATCTTCTCCCAAATGGCTTCCCATATGAATAAGCAACCTTGGAGAAGATTTTGGTATTCTAGAATTCCAGATCTGTGTAGCTGGAAACTTCTTAAAGATTTCAGAACTTGGAGAAAAATAAAGAAATAGAGGCAGGTGTCATACTTGGGATCCTAGAAGCTTTGGCAATGAGAGCCTCATTCGTGATAGACACCTGGGTAATCAATGCCTCCATGACAAGAAGGTGATTGGGGCCCCAAACGTCCACCAAGATGTAGAGGACATTTTGGGTTTGGTGTCTCTTCACAAAGAAGAAAAAGCTCTAGATTCCACCATGGACCTCCAACCCTCTCTTCAAATTAAGGGTTATGGGTTCCTCTGCTCTTTGGTACATACCAACTAAGGATGAAAATATCAATTTTGACAAATATATCGGTAGTTGAGTTTTATGAATATATTGGGAAATATCGGTGAAAATTTTGATAAAAAAGGGGGATGAAAATTAATCAAAACTCATAGATGTTGGGAAAACTCCAAAAAAATAAAAAAATAAAAATAATGATAGGAGATAAACAATAATACATGTATTGAAGTTATTTTAATGAAGAAATTGATACATGTATGATAAATTTGTAACATTAGGCAATAATATATTAAATTTGAAAACATATTAGTTTTAAAATGATAATATATTTAGTTTAAATGTATTAAAGAATAGAAAACAAACGATGATATATATATATATATATATATATATATATTTAGAATATTGAAAATTTTATTTATAAATTTACATTTGACTTATATTTAATTATACAAAAGACATAATAAGATAATTAAAATTAACTTATTTAAAATAATTTTATTTTTAATTAATTTATAATATAACATATAAAAGATACTCATAATATGTGTATTAATAATTTCATGTGCAAATGCAATACTAAAGAATATTTCGTCCAACAGCATGGGCCTTTCATCGCAAACACAAGGACCTGGGTTCAAACCTTGGTCATGTTATGCTTTAAAGTGTTTTCTTTCTTGTTCAAGTTAATGCTTTAAATTGTTTTTATCTCGTTCTAGTAAAAGCAATCCCACATGAGAAACAAAGAAGAAAATAATCGCCTATTTAATGAGGTGGGGTCCCCTGCATTGTCAAATATGACTTGTGGGCTGTGGGGCTGAGGCCCATCACTTGGCCCAGTACCCATTAATTTAGAATTTTGGTATTAAATGGAAATGTGGTGCTGATGTAGCACTGAAAAAATCAGCCATATTACCGAAAAATCGGTAAAATATCTATATATTGCCAATAAGTCGGCGAAAAATGGGAAAAAAATTCCAAAATTTCGGAAGAAAGAGATATTGGCCCCACTTATCGTGTCAGGGCTGTCTGATACCCAATAATCAATGAAATATTGCTGATTCATCCAGATGTTTTCATCCTTGATCCCAACAACACGGGGCTATCCTCTGGACTGTGTGGCTGCCCCTCTAAAATAGTTGGGCCCAGCCTACAAGAGACTCTCCCTCTTTTTCAGGCTTGCAAGGCCCTGACTAAGAGAGCCCATTGTGACTTTGGCCCTCTACAGAAAGGTGGGGCTGGCCCTGGCCCTCATATGCGCCTATTGAGGACTTTTATGGTTCAGTTTGCTTTATCAGACTGCTTCTCCACACTTGAGCCTACATCATTGTAAGATGCCTTCTCATCCTCCTTAACTTCACTTTGGGTAAAGCCCATCTTCCTGTCAGGCCTGCAGTCACCCCCGGGCAGATTTTCCCTCCATCTATAGCAAGCCTTAGGGGACCACTGTATGTTCAGCATTATGTTGCAGAGGGGATTAATTTGTGGTGCCCAGCATTACGTCTTAAAAAATTGCTGGTGTCATAGCCTGTTTTACAGCATCTTCCTTTTAACTTGTTGGATACTGTATGTTCAAATGATACCCTACATGCACCTCCTCACTTGTTCCATTCAGATTAAGTTATGGATGACATCCTATATAAACATGCAACATGTTGCATGGGTTCAGATGTAGGTGTTGGGCTTGTGTCTAGGTGTTTGATCCTTCACACAAATTTTTGATTCGGAGATTCTGCTAAAAGGGATCTTAATAACAATTATGGACACTTGGAAACAATATAAAAGTGCAAATAAAAATAAAATAAAATCAACTAGATATTAATAAAAGACAAAGATATCTGTGATAAGAACTCTCCATTTTTTGATAAGCAAGCAGAATATATATAAGAAAGGCAAATAAGCCTCAAAGCATACAGGAAGTATACGAGGCTACCACCCCCTTAACAAAAAAAAACGACCCAAACCCTATTTGGAGGCTAACCACTCCAAGAAACCTAATAGGGAATTCGACTCCATAACCATGTACACTTTAGCCCACCCCCATACATTGTATACAAACGAAGTTTTTAATTTCTGATAATCCAAAACTTCCCCCCTTAAAGGCTAGCCTATTCCTTTCCTTCCATATAGACCAAAAAATGAATAACGGGATTGATCTCCACACTTTTTTCCTTTTTCTCCCCACAAAAGAACCTTTCCAACTACTAAGGACCTCCTTTACAGATTTTGGAAAGACCCACTGTACACCCACAACGCAAGAATGATGTTCCACAACCCTTTTGCCACTGTACAATGTATTAGTATATGATTGATTGTTTCCTCTTCGCACCCACACAAGAAACACCGATTAGGTAAATGCCACCCTCTTCTCTGGAGCCTGTCCAAAGTGAGGACCTTCCCCAAGTAGCTTCCCAAGCAAAGAAAGCAATTTTGGTTGGAACCTTGTCCACCCAAACATTGCTATGAGGAAAATCCACTCCTTGGGTATTTGTCAACACATTATAAGCTTTCTTAACTTTAAACAGTCCGCCCTCGCCTTTCTTCCAAAAACCGAATCATCTTCCGAGTTTACTTTGTAATCCCTCAACACAATTAAGAGATTGTCCACCAAGCCCAACTCCCAGTCATTAAAGTCCCTTAACAGCCTTAAATTCCACCCTCCTTGGCCCCCATTCTGGTCCCAGCATTCCTCCACTGTGACATTTCTATGGGCAGCCATGGAGAAGAGATTTGGGAAGCCTTGGGACAGCACAATGTTACCGCACCAACGGTCAGTCCAAAACCTTATTCTATTGCCTTTTCCCACCTTGAAATCCATATTTTCCCAACACCAAGTGGACTCCTTCAAGATCTCCTTCCAAACTCCAACTCCATACACCCCGTTTGCTTTCCTTGTTCTCCACCCAAACTCTTCTTGCCCATACTTGGCCTCAATCACTTTTTTCCAAAGTTCCTCCTTAGCACGCGCAAATCTCCAAATCCATTTACCAAGGAGAGCTTTGTTCAAGACAGCAATTTTCCTTAGACCCAATCCACCTTTTCCTTTATCCGCACACACCATCTCCCATTGGACTAAATGAACCTTGTTCCCCCCATTGGCTCCCCCACAAAAAGTCTCTTTGAAGCTTTTCCATCCTTCTTGTCACTGACTTAGGCATACGGAATACCGACATTTGGTACAAAGGTATGCTGGACAGCGTACTCTTTATAAGAGTAATTCTCCCTCCTTTGGATAAATATTGACGTTTCCAAAGAGCAAGCTTTCGCCTCATTCTCTCCTCCACCCCATCCCATACGTAAGAGGCCCTATTTGGCGCCCCAAGGGGCAGCCCCAAATAAACAGTAGGCAGCTGCCCCTCCCTACACCCGATTTCAGCCGCCATTTCAGCAACCCCTTCCACCTCCCCTACCGGAAATACCATACTTTTATCCAGATTAATCTTCAAACCAGAGGCTGCTTCAAACCAAAAGAGGATCCAGCTCAAATGCAATAACGCCTCTTTCTTTGCCTCGCAAAAAACAATCGTATCATCCGCAAACAGGAGGTGAGTTATATTGACGGCCTGCTCTCTTCCTCTCCATATCCTGCAGCCTTGGATGAAGCCCCCTTCAGCAGCCCTTGTGATGAGCACGCTTAGTACTTCCATTCCCATGAGAAATAAGTAGGGGGAAAGAGGGTCCCCTTGCCTTAATCCTTTTGAACTTGAGAAGAACCCCGCTGGAACCCCGTTCACCAGCACTGAGTACTTGACAGTGGAGATACAACTCCACATCCATCCTATCCATTTTGGTCCAAACCCCATCTTTTGCATGACCTTTAGTAAAAAATGCCAATTGATGCTATCATACGCCTTCTCGATGTCCAATTTACATATTATACTTTCTCTCCCCTTTTTGCCAAGAATCTATAGCCTCATTTGCGATTAAGGAACCGTCAAGGACTTGTCTCCCTTTGATGAAGGCATTCTGAACAGGAGAAATCACCTTTCCTATGACTTTTTTGAGCCTATTGGCCAGTACCTTAGCCAATAATTATAAGCCCCCAATCAAACTGATTGGCCTATAGTCTCTTAAGTCCTCCACCCCCCCTTTCTTCGGCAGCAGCACCAGAAATGTATGATTCAGACTCTTAATGAATGAGTTTTGTTCATGGAACTCCTTGAAAAAACCCAAGATGTCCTCCTTGACAACCTCCCAGCAGCTTTGCCAAAAAGCCACTGTGAATCCGTCCGGGCCCGGGGCTTTTCCCCATTCATCCCCATTAAAGCTGCATGGATTTCAGTCTCAGAAAAAGAATTCTCGATGCCAATTGCTTCTGAAGGACTGATCTGTTTCAGTGAGAGGCCTCCTATGTCCGCCTTCCACCCCGAATTTTCCGATAGTAGCTGCTGATACGCATTTGCTATACCTTCCCTCATATCTTGTTCCTCTGTGAATCTCACCCCATTTATCTTAATTTTAGCCATGGCATTGACTCTCCTATGGGCATTGGCCATGCGGTGAAAGAACCCCGTGTTCCTATCCCCTTCCCTTAACCATATTTCCCTTGATAGCTGTCTCCACTGCACTTCTTCCATCGACACCCACTTTGCATAACTCTCCTTAGCTTCCTTTTTGTGGCCCAGCTCCTCCTCTGTTAGGTTTCTCTCTTCTTCCACTGAATCCCACCTCTCCACTTGCTGAAGAGCTTCAGCTTTGTTTTTCTCCAATCTTCCAAAAACCTCCTTATTCCATATTTTTAACCTAAGTTTCAGCCCCTTCATCTTAGTCGCTAATTTGTAGCTCGGCCTACCTCTAACCTCTATCCCTTGCCACCACCCCTCTATCAGCTCGTTGAACCCTTCGGCTTTGAGCCACATATTTTCGAATTTGAAGGGGGACGGGCCTCTCCTTATCCCTCCACCCTCTAGCAAAATCGGGAAATGATCCGATGTTGGGCGAGGCAGTCTTCTTTGGTGAACCCTACTGAATTGATCTAGCCAACTAGGAGTCGCTAGAAATCTATCCAGCCTGGCCCGCGATTGATTATTAAGCCCCCCGCTCCAAGTGAAAGAACCCCCTTGCAAAGGGATATCAACAAGCCCTAGGTCATCTATAATCTGGGCAAACCTCCTCATAGTTGAAGTAATCCTCCCAATTCTATTTCTTTCAGCTTGGACAGCGTTGTATTGAAATCTCCTCCTAAGCACCACGGCTCCCCCCATATCCCTCTGATTGCCCCAAGCTCCTCCCATAAACATTCCCTATCTTCTCTGGAAAAAGGCCCATAAACCCCCGTGAAGACCCAGATTGCTCCATCTCCCTCATTCCTGAATCTGCAGGAGATGGAGAATTGTCCCTCTTCCATCCCCACCATCTCCAACGATCGTTTGTCCCAACAGATCAATACACCTCCTGCCGTCCCCATAGCATTCAAAACCTTCCAATCAAGAAATCTCCCCGGCCCTAAGCTCCTCACCACCATTTCAGATATCACCTGCACCTTCGTTTCTTGAATACAAAATAAATCCACCTTTTGTTTTCTGATAACTGATTTGATAATTCTCCTCTTGGAACTATCATTCACACCCCTCACATTCCAACTCAAAATTTTTACAGTCATTGGGTACTTACATACTGGTTCCCTCTACCCTGAATAGGGCCTTTTTTCTTAGAATCCCCCTCATAGTTAATAGAACACTCCAATCTCTTAAGCTCCCTTTCAAACCTTGAAGACTCCAACAGACCTTTACCTACAATCTTTTCCTTCCTTTTTCTGATTTTGCCCAGGAAACTCAGAATTTCCTTCTCCAGGCCTTCCGTAGAAAAACCTAAGAAATGACTGAATTTAATCAGACTGCTCTCCTCCCAATTCAGGTGCTCTTCCTTTCTACCCTCTTGGAACTCCGTCTGATCTGCTTTCCACCCCAAACTTCTTTCCAGAGGGTCAATACTGTTGACCTCAACCAAATCCCAACAGCCATCCCTTCTCTCTAACAGTTCTACTTCATTTGGTCTTTGTGACCCACTTCCAAGCAAAACCCCCTCCCTTCGGACCCCAGAATGGTCGTAACCCTCCCTTTCCGGAGACCGACCAAAACAAAAAGAGTTAGAGGAAGAAGACCCTTGAGCCCTGAGACCCCCCATATTTACATCTAAGACATACCTCTCTGCTTCTTCCTCTAACATCCTTTCTGCTCTCTGATACATTAAGTCCGTCTGTTGTTTTCTCTCCGTTTCCTCCTCTCTGCATCTAATGAACTCGCAGTCCATATTGTCGTCTTTATTATTACCGTTGGACCCAGAAGTAAAGGTTCTTAAGAGGGGCCCATCATCCACTAAAGCAGACTGGAATATGGTGTTTTTCCCCTTTTGGTGTTGGCCCAGCCCAGCGTCAGCACCCCGCCCCAAGCTTTTAATTGAAAGCGGCCCATTCTGATCCCCCTTTGGATCTTCACGGCCTGTTGTTAAAGAGAGCCCACAGGCCCAATCCCTCTCCCTGCTTGAGCCCACAGGCCCAGTATACGAACCGGACCCCCGCAAGCCCGCATGCAGCTGAGGACCCACATCTGCAGAGCCCACTTCCTGCGTCAGGCGACCCGTCCCATCCACTGACTGGTGCTGCGCCTCGAACCCCGCGCACGCCAGCTCCTCCACTCTCGGCCCGGCGCGTGGGGCTTCATCACCCCTACCCTCTCCTCTGGATCGATCCCACAGGTCACGCTTCCATCCCTCTTCCCGCCTTAATGACGGAACCATCTCCCACCATAGAGATAGGGAGTAAGACATCCCTTCAACCCCTAACACCAGCGAACCAGGGATGTTCTCGCCGTCCGATCTGATCAGAATCCTCGCCCACTGCAGATCGTCCATTCTCTCCGTCTTTGGGTCGACGTCTAGAAACCCGCCGCAAGCGTCTCCCACCCTTCTCAACACCGACGGAACCCAAAGCGAAATTGGTAGCCCCACTATTCTCACCCACACTTCCCTTCTTACCTCTCCTTCTTCCAAACACCCCGATCTTGGATTCCATCGCTCTAGATCCACTTGAACTCCTCCCACCGTCTTATGACCAGAGAGGTGAACCCTTCTTGCTTCTTCCGCGAACTCGAATTCCAGTAGAACACGTCCTCTTCCCATACTCGCAATCCCCATTTTGCCTTTCAATCCCCATGCCTTTGCCATTTCCCAGCCCCAAATTTTCCAGGTCTTCCTCTTTGTTTTGCTAGGTTCCAATTTCCAATCAAACAATGTCCAGTCTGCTGATGTTTCTGTTTAGCTCCTCCCGATCCACCTCCACTCTAAGGATATTGGTCTCCAAATTCCCCCAACCCTTCACCGTGTCCGCAAATGACCTTCCCTTCGCCATTTCCGACCGCGGCCTTCCCACTGTCCCCTCTTCTTCCTGTTGAACCTTTTTGCCAACAAGGATATCCATCTGCGAATAGTCTCCACCATCGCCGTCCAACCTCCTTTGGTCCCTTTTGCCCTTCGGGATACAAATACTGTATCTCTTCAGCTCCACATCAATGACCCCTAATCGCAAAAAGCAACCCGCCCTGTTATAGGCGGCGCACGGAGAGAGAAGCTTCGCCCTTTCTCCTTCCATCCCTTTTCCCAACTTCCTATCTTCTCATCCTTAATGCACTGCAATAAACCTTCCATGAAAAACCCTACGCTGTCCAGCCCCAATCGCACCCAAGACGATACCCCATTCTTACTTTCCGTTATGATTAGGGTTTTTCCTCCCCTTTCCACCATTTCCAACTCAAATGTCTTGGATTCCACCCCGAACTTGCTCGTCTTCCTCTTCCTCCTATTTTCCGCGCGACGCGCACTCCCATCACTGGCTATCTCTCTCGCTCCCTCGCTCTTAGACTCTCTCACACTCTCTCCATCCGCTGTCAAAACAAAGGTTTTATAGACCAATTGTACTTTGTTGATATCAATTCAAAGAAAAGAAACATCTATACATATACTGATATTTTATATACTATATATTATGAATTAATTAAAATAAAATTATTATAAATAAACTAATTTTAATTATTTTATTATATATTTTCTATAATAATTAATACAAACTAATATAAATTTATAAATAAAATTGTCAACATTTTTAAATAAAAATACTTATCTATCATTTTTTATTTTTATTCTTCAAGTATATCAATTTTTTTTGTTAAACAATTCAATATATGTATTATTATTTTTCTATCATTTTTTAGTTTTTTCCAATATTTCTATGAATTTCTTTATCAATTTTTGTCATACAGGTATTTTGTGTCAAAACATCTACCGATATTTCCCGATATATCCGTAAAATTAAGTTACCAACATATCAGTTAAAACCAATACTTTCATCCTTGCTCAAAACAGCTTGTACTATGCTCTCTTTCCAGATGAAGAAAAAGGGATAAGAGGGATAATCCACTAAAACCTCTTGCACTCTCCCACAAAATTTTCATGTGATCCTAACAACTCCTTGATTGAACTAAGTATCACCCACATCACACTAAAAAGAGAGAATACTATGATAAACTATGCACTATCATACAATAATGAGAATGAGGTTTGTCGATTCTTCACTTGCTTGCACATTAAACACCAACTCATAATCGCCAATACCACCTTCAAGCTAATCGAAGTAAGGATTCCACCCAAGCGAAGAAACTAACCTTAGAAGGTGCCCAAGGAACTCAAACTTCCTTGGCAGGAAAAAAGCCTTGCACCCTTAGATTCAAAAGGCTATGGAAAGATTTCACCACAAAATTGTCATTTCTATTTAGACTCTATCCCAACCTATGAACACAACCACCCATAACCACCACAGACTAGACTATAAAGAAGAACTTGCCCTAATCCCAACTCCATATCCAAAAAAAATCTCCTAAAATGGATAAACTAGTGGCCATGGTCACCTCCCCCTGCCAAAAATCAACTACCTAAGCATCACAACAAGAGAAAATACCAATAACAAAACTGGAAAAGATTCCTTCAACAAGCAATCCCCACTCCAAGAATGAAACCAAAACGCTGTTTGAGATCTATCACCAACAATAATGCTTGTACAATCTTGCAATGCTTCTCAACCTTTTCATATAGCCTTCCAGAAACTGACGCCATACCCTTCCCTTCCTACCTTTGGTACTAAACCCCCTCCACCTTCCCATTTTTCTTTTGATGATTCTTCTCTGCATCAAATCCCATTCTTTTGCATACCTTGAAGCTTTATTGAGCTCTAAAAGCCTTCTGATTCCCAAGCCTCATTCACTTTTCTCCAAGCAAACAATTGACTATCCAGTCAAATGACACTTTCTCCCAGTTACTGCTTCTCTGAAATAAATTCCTCTGAATCTTCTCCAATCTACTGTTAACTCCAAACAGGATCAAAAGCACTGACATAAAGTAAATCGAGAGGCTAGAAAATGTGCTTTTGATCAAAGTCAGTCTCCACCCTTGGAAAAAAAATTCCCTTTTCCAACAAGCTACTAAATCCTCCCTCCACTAAATCCCTAGGGGACCCTAATTTGAAGGGAATGCCTGATAGTAATCCTAAATAGATTTCCTTAGTTCGCAACCAAGAATCTTCACAAGCAACTCCACATTCACCATGTCACCCACCAGGATGAGCTCACTCTTATGGAAATCAATTTTAAGGCTCAAGACCACCGTAAAGCAAAACAAAATCCACCTCACAGATAACAATTGATCTCCATCCACATCACAAAACAATAGAGCATCACATGCAAATAACAGGTGAAAAACCAAACATGTCCTAAGCCTCCCCATAAGCCAAACACTTAGCCCCTGGTCATAGAAGCCTTGTCTATAGATAGGCAAGCAAACACTAATATCTAGCGCCTTAAGTGTGTGTGTGTGTGTGTGTGTGTGCGTGCATGCTTTTTTTTTGTCAAACCAAGACCATAGTTAATACTCCAAGAAGGAAATAAAGTGGACTACTGCAAGAATGATAAAAACAGTTAACATCTTTATAATCCAGCATCTAAAAGAACTGACCTCCCCCAATTTCTGCCTAGCATCATGGAGTTCCTTGTCATAAATAGTGTATTCTAGAGATTTCCGCTGCTTGTCCAGCTGCTGATATTTTCTCAGTTCCTCTTTCTCTTCATCCAGTTCCTTTAATCGCTCATCCAAGTATTGAACGACTTGAATTATCTGCTTTCTCTTGTTACCTAAATGAAAAAAATATATATATATTTTGTAAGAAACATACGAAATATACAAGAAGCAAAATCCCAAATGGTGACTTACCAGTTTCTTGCATAATTTTCAGACTTTCACGTCGTCTCTCCTCATAAACTCGGGTGCCACCAATTTCCTTCAGCAGATCCAGTCGCTCAGAGTCTTTCATCAATGTTAGTGATGCTATCTGTGAAACATAAAAAAGTGTATAACAACATATACAGCTCAACAGATTAAGACAATGTAGATATCAAATCATTAGAAGTGGGCATCAGTGGCAAACCTTCCCTTGCTGCACAACATAGTAAGGATTGGAACGAGAGAAACCAGCACTTTCCAGTAAATTCATAACTTCTGTTTTCCTGGAAATTGCGTTGTCAATTGTCAGTAAAGCTGTAAAGAATGAAAAGCATGATATACAGAACAAGGATTATTTTTTGAACAAAAGGTAAGCATTATGCTTACGTAATATGCTTTCCATCCAAGAAATACTCATCCTTTTTCAGACCAATAGTTCTTCGTAAGCGCACCTCCTCCTTGTCAACCTGCCAAAAGTGCAGATGCTTGAAATAGTTAATGACCAAACAGAAAAAAATGACCCAGGTACCAGAGGACTTGCAACATTTGTTGCACAAGAATCCAGGAAAGAGGATAGGAGCAGAATATATCTATGCATAGGAACACTCGTGATATTACATGATTAGAACAACTATTATTAAATAACTTATTTTCTAATTAATTGACACTTTATATAACCCACAAGATTACAATATTCTTAACCTTGTCAAGATGTGCATCGCACAAAGGAAGCAAACCTTCCAATGACAATCAACATTGGGTCCAACCAATGCACTCATCAGTATTAAGTTCAAGACCAAACACCACCCCAAAAATACAAAGAATCAGTGCACCCTTTATTGGCACTAGATATTCTAACGCAGAAACATGAAATGACACTTGGAAAAGGTTGTCTGACTCAATCTTTAACCTTGTACTGTTCTCTTTGTTCCTATTGCTTCCAATGGTCATTGACTGAGAAAACAGAAGAAAAAGGCCATATCTAGCATCTGTTAAAAATGAGCTTGCCTTTGTTAATCCATACATAATATAGTTCTAATTCTTTTTGCAAACAAACTATGTTTATGTGATGCTTTTCTTTTTCCTTTTTTTATCCCCAGTAATGTGCATGATGAAGCTGAAGGAAACCTTGGAGAAAAATTATCAAAAATGTCAAGTAATTAGGGAAAAAATAACTAATAATGCTTAAATATAATATGATTTACATTGATCTTTTCGCACACAGCAAGAAGCAACACTTACCAGTCTTATGCAACAAATTGAATTTTCTTATTCACTAGCAAAAATATGCAAGAGATAACTTTATATGAGATGAAATGTAATAGCCCAAAGCTCCACCTCCCACACCCCAAACATTGACCAAATATGGGAATAACAAAACATAAATTACCAAATATTACCGGAATGCGATTGTCAGAATTATCAAACACAATCTCCACAAAAGCGGATAGAACTTGATGCCTGCACCTTCCTGTTAAGTATGAAATATAAAATTATTAAGAACAAAGAAATTGCATAAAATGAAATGCCTAATATGATAGCAAGAAAAGAAAAAAAGCACAAGAACATACGTGAAGTAGTGCATGTCTATCTTCACTGCGCAGGTTTTGGAAGAGATCACTTAGTACGAAACGAATTGCTACAAGTGAGATAAGTTTCAGAACAAGAAAAAAGCAAGTTTGATGTCAATGAGCTTCATGAAAAGCAGAGTACAAAAAGGAAAAATGATATGAAAGTATAAATTCACTCACCATGGAAAAAGTTCGTCTTGCCAGATCCATTAGCGCCAACTGAGAAGAACATTATAACATAATTTATTTTAAACCCCCCAAAAAAAAGAATAAGCAAGATGGGGAACCAGAATCTCACTTGAACATGGTCACCAAAATATTTTAGATAGAAAATTTCATAAAAGGATGGAAATAAAAAGCAGTGAGAATACTACATGGGAAAGATGACAACATTATCACTCTGCAATGGGAAACAAAACAAGCCAAATGCACATTGCTTAGCAAGAGAACCTCCATCGTGGTTAGATAATTGCCGCTGGCAAGAAAATCAGATGGTCCTTAGAACAAGCGTCCACTTTATTATATGCTTTGAAGTTTTTTATTCATTTACACCAGAAGTAATTCCTTATTTCTCGCCAAAGTATAATTTTTCAGGCACTTGCGACAAAATAGACCAATATACATGGCACAATATAAGGCAGACTGATAGAGGATGAGAATAATTTAACCAAGAAATTGTACTCAAATCAAGGACACAACATTTAAAATTTACAAAATAACCAGCTCTTTTTATCTAACAAGTTTAGACTCGCATTCCATCACATTGCCACCATCATTGAAGCAAAGGAACCAACAAAAATATAGTGCAGAAGAAAAGAGCAAATGAATAATGTCGAGTCATATAACAGGGCTCTCTATAGCACCAAGATGGCAAAAAGATCCATAAAGGAAACAAATCAGTGATAATGTCATTCTCTATCAAAGAATCTCAAACTAACTTTTGTGAGCATTAGCTAGTCCAAAAGAACCAAAACAACCCATAAAACTAATCAAAAATCATAAATTTTGATATTTAAGGCCATTACGCTGCCATGATTCATCTACAAGGTTTGGTCAAACCATAAATATTAGCATCAAGTAGAATATTAACTACAATTCAGAAAATTGATTCTTAAAGATTCCCTCAAATGGGGCCAGTGCCAGAACTCAAATGGGGTTCTGATTTGTCCCCTTTTCCCTTATTCGTGCATTCAATTCTGGAATAACTTCCGTTCAGTCATCCCCCACCTCTGCTCAACCATCTTTGCCCAATTTTGATCCTCCAATAACCCTTACACAGTAAGTGATGTTGAAGCAAAGCCTGTCTCTAATGTTGGTAATCCCAATCATGATGGTGCGGAGTCTCCTTTAGCTCTTTATAGCAAAGTGTTAAAGGTTGACACTTTCCAGCACCTCTAGGGAGACTCATTCCCATATCACAAGACAACCCTTAGAATCAGTCTCCTCGTTTGATGGGTTTCCCATAGAGGGTCTCTCCCCTACTAAAATGGCTGGAATTCAATCGATTTTGGCCACCATGAATATCAAGTTTTTCATTTTTTTTTTTTTTTTTATTGGAAACAGAAGTTGTATTAATTACTGTAAAGAAATTATGAGAAGGATGAGAAATCCTCCCCATAAAATGCAAACCTAATCAAAAGACCCAAAAGAACCTCCACATTACAAGGAGATTTGTACAAAAGGAACAAAAGAGACTATACAAGTAATACATCACCAAAAGCTCATCTAGGCACCTTGCAAAGTATGCCCAACCCTAAGGTGTACATACGGAAAGCCAACAAAGTTGAATCACATTCAAGGAAAAGGCTTTAACAACGTCAATACAAGAGACCCAAAACAAAACAAAGAAATGAAGTAAGTCCCACATCATCTCAAACATATTCCAATACCCTAAAAAATCCTAGCATTCCTCTCTCTCCACACAATCCACATCAAAGTGAGACAAGCAATCTTCCAAAGGGTCTTTTGGTGATGTGAGAATATCATCCCGCATGCAGTAGTACGGCAAAGCCAATGGATTAGGTGTATTTTAGGAGAAGGATAGACCTTTATCCAAAGGTTTTAGAGCTTCTTAGTAGATGGTCCAAAGGTTGACAGGTTCTAAAGAGTTGGCATGAAGATCATTAGCTAGAATATCCAAGGACTAGGTTCTAGAAAGAAAAGAAGGTTTGTGGGGGATTTCCTTTGTCATAGATCTCCAAACATAATGATGCCCCAAGGAACAAAAAGGGAGACACGTGATAGACTAGGTTCTAAAAAGAAAAGTTTGTGAGGGATTTCATCTGTCATACATCTCCAGAAATAGTGATGCCCCAAGAAATAAAAAAGGAAATACGTGATAGGAGGTATGTGAGCAATGTGTGGAAAGTTAGGAACAAGGAGTGGGCTTCTCTTCTAGCTTGTGGAGCTTTGAGTTAGGTATTGATTATTTAGGATTTAAACAAGTTTAGTTGTATAGAGGTGGTATTAACGATTAAGTTAATATTAGATGAAGAAGGGACTTTCTAGTTGACCTCAATCTATGGTCCCAACAATACCACCCTTAGGCAAGATTTTTGGATAGAGCTACAAAATCTTTTTGGCCTAACCCATTTGAAATGGTGTGTTAGGGAAGATTTTAATGTCACAAGAAGAATTTCATAAAAATTAGGTGGTTCCAAATTAACCCCTAGCCTGAAGGACTTTGATGGATTTATAAGAGAAAGTGTGTTAATCGACCCCCCTCTTAGGAATACATCTTTTACCTGGTCATAGGAATCCTACATCTACAAGAGGTTCAATAGATTTCATTTAACCAAGTGAAAGCAAAGGTTCCCTCAAAGCCTCCTAGAAACTCTCCATGGGTTTACCTCTAATAATTGCCCGATCGCCTTAGACACCAACACATTTAAATGGGGGCCAACCCTTCTTAGGTTTAAAAACATGTGGTTGTTCCACCTAAATCTAAGGAAAGATTTAACTTTTAATGGAGAGAGTTTTAAACTAAATGGTGGGAAGGTCATAAATTTATGAAGAAGCTACAATTTATTAAATCAAAATTGAAAGAATGAAATAGTGTCTTTTGAAAAGAAGAAGAAGAAGAAGAATATTCTTACTAATATTGCTAGCATTGATGCGAGTGAGAAAAAAAGGAATATGTCTCCTGAGCTTTCGGTGTTAAGGGCCTTAAGGAAGGGGAGTTGGAGGATTTTTTTATTAAAGGAAGAGGTGCATTAGAGGCAAAAGGCAAGGATGAGATGAGTGATTAAAGGGGACTACAACTAAAAGCATTTCCATAGGGTGGCTAATGGTAGGCAAACCAGGAAGCTCATCAAATCTTTGGCTTTCTGGAAATCTTGTTGGCCTATAGTGGGCAGAGAAGTGATGCAACTATTTGAGGAGTTTCATATGCAAAATTCCCTGACTCATAGCCTTAATGCCACATTTTTAGTTTTCATCCCTAAGAAAGGAGGGGCAGGTGATGTGAAGGACTTTAGACCAATCAGCTTGTTGGGGAGCCTTTATAAACTTCTTGCAAAAGTCCTAGCTAATAGATTAAAAAGGGTGATTGGCCAAGTGGTGTCAAATAGTCAAAATGCTTTTGTGGGGAGTAGACAGAGATACTACTTTGATTGCAAATGAGGCGATTGATTCAACGAAACGTAATTCCAATGCAAGCGCTTAGTTTGCAAATTGGATATTAAAAAGGCTTACGATCATGTAAGCTAGAAGTTCCTTCTTTTAGTCTTAGAAAAAATGGGTTTCAACCCCAAATGGAGACAATGGATCCACTTTGCATTTCCTCTATGAAAATGACAATTTTTTTTTTTTTTATAGGTAAAATCAGAATAAAATAAATAAATGTAGAAAAAGGAAGCCCATAGGACATCCCAAGGCATACAAGAAGTATATAGTAGGCATCATAAGGCAAAGAAGAACAAAAAAAGAGGGGATGCAAAAAACCTCACCCGCCCTCACCTAGACCCCAACTAATCAAAAAAATCGATTAAAGGTAAAGGTCCAATATCTGTATGCAACTTCATCCAAGACCAAAAACTCTTCATTGTCAAAAGCTATCATGTTTCTTTCCTTCCACACCATCCAAAAAAGACATAAAGGAGCCAGCTTCCAAGCTTTTTTGCATTTCTTGCCAACAAAGGATACCAACCAAGAAGCGCCTCCCTTACCGAGCAAGGGAGAACCCAAATCACACCAAAAAGAGCAAATAATAACTCCCACAAAACCCTAGTCTTTGTACAGTGGATTAAAATGTGATTAGTAGACTCCTCTTTAATGAGACAAAAGAAGCATCTATTAGCTAGGGTCTAGCCCCTCTTCTTTAGCTGATCCAATGTTAAAACTTTCCCCTACGAGGCTTCCCAAGCAAAAAAAAACCCACTTTGGGAGGAACATAAGGACTCCAAATGATGTTCCTCAAAAACCAGACTGCATTTCCCAGCTCTACTGCACTGTAAAGGGACTTAACTGAAAAAATCCCATTTTTTGTCTTTTTCCACAACACCCTATCCTCCAATTCTGCACTAACCTCTTCCCTTGAATTATCATCAATTCTTGTTAATGGCAGCCCACAAATTTTTTCCCGGTCTTTAAAGGATTGAGGCAAGGGGACCCTCTTTCACCCTATCTCTTCATATTCGTAATGGAAGCCCTCAACAACCTAATTGCAAAGACCAAACAAGGAGGGTTCATTAAGGGCTTCAAGATTGAGGGTAACGGGGAAGAAGAAACTCAAGTTTCACACCTTTTGTTCACCGATGATACCCTTCTTTTTTGCAAGGATGATGTAAAGTAGCTAAAAATTTGGAAATGGATTCTCATTTGTTTCAAATTGGTGTCAGGCTTAAAAATAAATTTGCAAAAGAGTGAAATTATTCCAATAGGGAATATGGAGGATGTAAATAGAGCAACTTCTCTTTTTGGATGCAAAGTAGGAAAGTTCCCTACTTCTTATCTAGGTTTACCCCTTGAGGCCCCTAATAAGCTTTGTGGTGTATGGGACTCAAATGAGGAGAGATTTAAAAGGAAATCAACTGCTTGGAAAAAACAATACCTATCCAAAGGAGGAAGACTAGTCCTTATTAAGAGCACTCTTTCAAATCTCCCTATCTATTATGGCTCTCTTTGTAATTTTTAGAAAAATGAGAATTAGATTAGAGAGAAATTCAAAGAGACTTTTTGTGGGGAGATTTGGGAGATAGGAAAAGATCCACTTGGTAAAATGGTCAGATGTGTGCACAAATGAAAATTTTAGAGGGTTGAGGCTAAGAAGACTAGACAGTCTCAATCAAACCTTGCTAGGTAAATGTTTATGGAGGTTCTCTATTAAGCATGAGAGTTTGTGGAGGAAGATCATTTGTGAAAATTTTGGGGAGATGGAAGGGGGTTGGACTACTAGAGGGAGGAGGGATTCCTTTGGGATGAGCCTTTGAAGGGATATTAGAAGAGGGTGGGTTCAATGTCAAAACTTCTATCCACATAAGAAATAGTAGTCGTACAAGTTTTTGGTGGGACATTTGGGCGGGGGACTTCAAGCTGAAAAATGTTTTACCTTACTCTTTTTAGGATAGCATCCCACAAAAATGTTACAATTGCAGATTTATGGAAAAGAGAATAATACAAAGGGGGGTGTTTGGAGGTCCAATTTAGAAGACCCTTCCAAGATTGGGAGGTAGAGGAGGTGACTTGCTTTTTAGAATTTCTTTACCTGTTAAAAGTGCAAGAAGGTGAAGACACTTTATGTTGGAAAGAAGATAGAAAGGGAATCTTCAATGTCAAGTCTTATTATTGTTCCCTAAGGATGGAGAATAATGTAGTTTTTTAGCAAGGAGATTTGGGGAACTCGTGATCCTCTCTGAACTTGTTTTTTTGCTTGGGAAGCTATTTGGGGGAAGATCTTAACCGTAAATACTTTAATGAAGAGTGGATGGAAAATGGTCAACAAATGTAATCTTTGTAAAGATAGTGAAGAATCAGCCACTCACATTTTGATTCATTGTGCCAAGACAAGAGAGCTATAGACCTTTTTGTTAGTCCTTTTTCAATTGGTTTGGGTATTTTTAGACTCAATGAGAAATCTCCTTCTACAATGGAAAGTTGAGGGGTTTCAAAAGAAAAAAAGAATAGTTTGGCATTTAGCTCCCATTTGCTTATTTTGGTGTATTTGGAAAGAGCGCAATCAAAGGACCTTCAAAAATGAAGAGCTTTCCAACCAAAGATTAAAGAATCTCTTTATTCGGACACTTTTTGAGTGGTCTAGGGATTCTTTGGAGTTGAAGCTCCCCTCTATGTTGAATTGCCTAGATACTCTTTATTGTGGTTGGCTTTACTTTGTTTTGTTTGTTAGTGTATACCATCTTTGTTTGAGGTGTGCCTTGGGTTGTTTCCGTGTATACTGCCTATATATACAAGGCGCGCCCCGCCCCCTCTCTTTTGGCGGTTCTTAATACATAATCTTGTTGTCTATCAAACAAAAAATATATATATATATATCTTTGGCTAATGAAGAAAGGACAATTTTGGATAGTTCTACAAGAGGAGATTATACACTTTTTGGGAAGTTATACTCCAATCCATCTAGAGATTCTTAGAGGTTAGAAGGATTGGATTGGACTTTGATCTCAGCACAAAGTGTTGTACAATTGAACTACCCCTTTTCCAAAGAGGAGATTTACTAAGTCGTCTTTTAGTTAGATAAGGAAAAGGCTCATGGGCTTGAAGGTTTCACCATAGTGGTGTTTCAAGAGAATTGGGATGTGATTAAGGAGGATTTACTTAGGGTATTCTAGGAGTTTCACAATAATGGGGTAATAAATCAAACTACAAATGCTCCCTTCATTGCTCTTCTGCGGAAAAAAAAGTCAAACCAATAAGATCTCACATTTCAAACCTATAAATTTGATCACTAACCTATGTAAGATCATTGCTAAAGTTTTATCAAGGCATCTCTGAAGAGTCCTTTATGAAACCATTTATAGTTCCTTTTTTTTTTTTTTTTTTTTGATCAGAAACAAAGAAGATTATAATAATAAAAGAACAAATACATGAGAGAAAAAAGAGACAATAGAAAGAGAAAAAAACCAAGGGAAGGATGAGAGGTCCTTCCTACACAAATACCAAGGAAAACACCCAACAATAGAACTCTAAAAACAAAAGAAACCCCAACAATCTTCAAACTCTTGAAACGCAAACTCCAATCCAATTGAGTTGTAGAATGCTTAGAGGAACTCCTCTAAAAGCTTCAGTACAAGAAGCCCATAGAGAAGAATAAAACCAGATCAAATCCCAAACCATCTCTTCCGTTCTCCCTTTATCCTCAAAGATCCTATTGTTTCTTTCTTGCCACACCATCCAAATCAAAGTAAGGCAAGCAATTTGCCAAAGTGTCTTGTCTCTTAATGAGTTCTCCAGCCTTTAAAAGAAATAACCAACATGTCCTCAAGGCTCCTTGGAGGGACCCAAATCATACCTACTAGATTGAACAGCCTGTGCCAAAGTCCAATGGTAACGGGACAATGAAGAAAAAGGTGATCAATCGACTCTCCATTTTCTTTGCAAAGAATGCACCATTGAGGACAGAGGGCTTTGTAGGGTCTTCTCAATTGCAACTTGTCATTAGTGTTTACCTTCCCATGTGCTACTAACCAAGCGAGGGCCTTAACCTTTGAAGGGACTTTTGAGCTTCATAAAAACTTGGCGGGAAGGAACATTAAAGGATTTGAAACTCTTGACAAGGCATAGAAAAAAGATTTCACTGAAAACGAGCCTGACGAAGACAAAGACCACGCTCTTGAGTCTGATGAAGAAGGGGAAAGAAGCACAGAATTAAGGGAGGACATTAATCTCTGAAGGAGATCAATTTCTGAATCCGTTAGATTGCGGCGAAAGTTAAAATTCCAAGACAATGGTAAGGAATTGCCAAGGACATTTGAAACAGTGAGGTTTTTCACAGAAATAACTCTGTAGAGATCAGCAAATTGAGAACACAAAGTTTGGTTTCCCCACCAAAGATCTTCCCAAAACCGAATTCTCTCCCCATTGCCCACCACTAGGCGGACAAAAGGGGAGAACTCCTGGAAAACTTGAGCAATAGCCTTCCAAGGACATCTGTGAGACCATCTAACCACCATGTTGGCGTCCCATCCATTAGGATGTGTCCCATATATACTCGCAATAACCTTATGCCAAAGACCACTCCTTTCTCTAGGGAACCTCCAAAGCCATTTCCCTAAGAGGGCAATATTCTCATAGAAGTCTTCCCAAAGCCCAAACCTCCCATCTCCTTTGGTCTACTAACAACCTCCCATCTGATTAGGTGATCTTTCTTCCCTTCCCCGACCCCAGACCAAAGAAAATCCCTTTGCATCTTCTCAATCTTTGAAGCTATAGATACAGGGATTTTAAATAGGGAGAGAAAGTAGCTAAGGATGTGAGACAGACAAGACTGAATTAAAGTAATCCTCCCTCCCAAAGACAAATAGGCCTTTTTCCACCCATCCAACCTCCTCGAAATTCTCTCAACCACTGGATCCCAAAAGCCTATTGTCTTTGGGTTCCCTCCCAAAGGGAGGCCTAAATAAGACAAAGGCCACTCTGACACTCTGCACTCCAAAACCAAAGCCAAACTAGACAACACCTCCTGCCTAGTGTTAATACCTGAAATGGTGCTTTTTTCTAAGTTGATTTTTAACCAGATACTTGCCCAAAAACCAAAAGGATAATCTTAAGGTTTTGAAGAAGGTCCAAAGAGGCTTTAGAAAAAAATATGGTATCATCAGCAAACTGTAACAAGGACACTCTAGTCCTATCCCTCCCCACTAGGAAACCCTCAGTTAACCCAGTTTCCTCAGCTCTAATCATCAACCTACTTAGAACATCTGCTACTAGAGTAAAAAGGAAAGGAGAAAGAGGATCTCCCTGTCTCAAACCTCTACAGGCCTTAACCCAACCCTTTGCATTCCCATTAACTAGGATAGCAAAACTAGAAGAAGATAAACAGCCCCTCATCCAAGATCTCCATTTCTGGCTGAACCCCTTCCTTTGAAGCACATGATCTAAAAAGCCCCAATCCACATGATCATAGGCCTTCTCAAAATCAATTTTGAAGACTACCCCTTCCTCCCCTGACCTTCTTTTCTCATCCACCACTTCATTGGCTATCAATACAGCATCCAAAATTTGTCTCCCTTCCACAAAGGCTCCTTGAGAGCCAAAGATTGTTTCATGAAGAACTTTGCGTAAACGCCCTGATAAGACCTTAGCAATTATCTTATATAAACTTGTAACCAAACTAATAGGTCTATAATCTGAGATTTTAAAAGTTTGGCTTTTCTTTGGCACCATAGCAATGAATGTCGCATTTGTACTTTGATTTATTACCCCCTTAGTGTGGAACTCAAAAAACACCCTCATAAGATCCTCTTTTATCACATCCCAACACTCTTGATAAACTGCTATAGTAAAGCCATCAGGGCCAAGGGCCTTTTCCTTCTTCAATTGGAAAACTGTCATTCGAACCTCCTCTTCAGAAAACGGTCTATCCAACCAAATTGCACTCTCTTCGGAAATAGGGGCCCAATCAATCCCTTCAATCTTCCAAGAGTCACCTTCGGGTTTGGAATAGAGATTCCCAAAGAAATTTACAATCTCCTCAGAAATAATCTCAATGTTATTAAAGTCTCCCCCCTCTCAGAAATCAGAGACTTAATGAACTTCCTGCTTCTTCTTCCAGTGGCCACTCTGTGAAAAAACTTAGAGTTGCAATCCCCTTCTTTAATCCACTTAACCCTAGATTTTTGTCTTCATTGTACCTCTTCCTTCAATAACAAATCCTCTAGCTCCTTCCTTCTTAAGGTCCTTTCCGAAACCAGATCAAGATTTAAATTCCCTTCTTGTTCAATTCGATCAATTCTGCCTAAGTCCGTAAGAATGTGCTTTTTCCTCTCTCTTAAATCTCCAAAGACCACTACATTCCACTCTTTCAACTTTGATTTAATAAACTTTAATTTCCTCATAAACTTGTAACCTTCCCAACCTTCAACCGTACACTCTTGCCACCAATCTCTAAACTTCTCTTTAAACTCAGGATGGAGCAACCACATATTCTCAAACCTAAAAGGAGTCGGCCCCCATTTTAAAGGATTAGTTTCCAAACAAATTGGGCTATGGTCAGAGGTCCATCTAGGAAGGGCCTCTTGAATACTTTGAGAGAAAAAAAATCCCACTCAGAAGAGAACAAAAACCTATCTAACCTCTTGCAAATAGGATCGACTTGCATGTTTGACCATGTAAAAGCCGCATTCCTAAGAGGGGGATCCAACAAACCACTTTCCCTTATAAACTCGTCAAAACACCTCATGTTGACTGTTAACCTAGAGTCACCCATCTTCTCAGATATCCTCCTGATCACATTAAAATCCCCTCCTACGCACCACCTTGGGAAAGTCAGACCATGCAGGTCTTGAAGCTCCATCCAAAAGTCCTTCCTCCACACTGCCTTATTAGGGCCATACACTGAGGTTAACCAAAAAAACCCTTCCTCATTAGAGTTCAATTTTACAGTAACAGAGAAAGATCCTAACACCTTCTCTGAACACTTGAACTTAATTGAATCCCACAAGATCACAATCCCCCCCGACGCCCCACAAGCAGGAAGAGCAACCCAATCCAGACTTTTACCTTTCCAAACACTACTCACAGACCTCCTATCCCAAATTTCACGCTTTGTTTCCTGAAGCATCACCACATCTGGGTTTTGAGTACTTAAAAACCTTCTCACAATCCTCCTTTTCTTCCTAGATCCTAAACCTCTTGTATTCCAACTTAATATCTTCATGAAAACAAAAACAACCCGACACAACCCACACCCAGAACTAATCCTCTCCTCGAGTTCTAGAGTCATTTTTCTTCTTTCTTCTGGAATAAACCTTGTCCTCAGAGAAAGCACTCTTGTTCTCTCCTTCCACACCTTTTCCATTATCCCTGACAATTCTAACCCTCAAACTCTCCAGAACCGACTGAACCTTGACCATCTTCCGAGGCGTAAGCCCCTCAACCTGAAAACCTTCCAACGGGAGGGTGGAAGGTTCTAGCACTGGGAACGAAACCTCACCTGAGACACCACGCACCTCAGGGTTGCTAAGAGTTTCCCTAAGGAGAGGCTGGCCTTTAAATTTACGGTTAGAGGTTTCTAGGGGAACCACCACACCTTCCGAACAGGACGCACCACCACGATGGTTATTATTCACCACAGGAGAGATAAAAACGGAACCA
>NC_048434.1:8725595-8875595 GCF_004353265.1 Vitis riparia | reverse complement strand
GCCCTTGGAGCGGGTCACGGGGCATGAAATCTTGTTTGCTCATGATTTATATTAGCAAGCTCATATTCAAACAATATATGTGGATGCATCGGCCGATTTGAACTGACCGGATCAACATGTCCAGAAGAAGGCGTTCCTTGTTCACCGAAGAAAGTAAAATTGCTGTGTGTTGGGATCAAAAGGCTTGATGGACTTGGAGGGCAGTTGGTGTAGCTGGCGAGGCTATAACTACATCCATGGCCTTGATGTTGCTTGTCTGGAAGTTGATCACTATTTCTAAAGGTATGGGACCTGAGATCTTTGTCTTCAAAGCGTGTTGCTATGGCTTTAATTTTTCCCCATATGGAAGATGGGGGATTCAAGTTTATTAAGATATCTCTATTTTCATAAAGGAACATGGTGATGCATGTGATGAGAGCTACGAATGAAGCGACTCCAGCAATGAGGAATAGGCCCCAAAAGCTATTAAGGCCGATGCTGTTTGAAGAAACTGAGCTGGTGAGCTCTGGACAACTGGGTGTTTGCCCAAACCATGCCTTCTCAAATTGTAGCATTTTAGCTCCCTCTGTCACGTTTAAGACTTCCCTTGAAACATCAGTTACAAGGGGTGAACCCTTTGGAAACACCTGAAAAATGATCAAAAATCAGAAACCACTGCATGAAAATCTGTACACTTTAAGAGAGAACGCTTACAAATCCAAACCCATCAAACTTGTATGTTGGTCCGACTGCTGTGTATTTGGAGCAATATTTTGCAAGGAAAATCTTCATGTAAGGGATTTCATCAAATGCAGCAGCAATTCCACCTTTTGAACTCTTGTTTGAAAATAATTCATCCAGTTCTTCTGGGGACTCATACTTTACAAGCTTGGACTCATCAAATTTCATCGACTCGATCAAGAATTCACAAACGAAAGAGTCATTTTGGCAACCTACAGGCTCCCCCTTCTTTATGAGCTCATTTATATCGGTGATAGTCGGGTTGAGTTGTTGAACTGTTAACATTGAAGCCAAGCTGGCTGTGTAACTTTGAGTAAGAATCAGCACCACAAAAAACCATATGATCATCACGATCCGAGCCAAGTTGCTGACAATTCTCTCCTCTGTTAACATAATTTAAGAAAGAAAAAGAAAATCCAATCCAGAAAATCAATATAAAGTCAAATATATATAATTTCTGAAACATAAAAATTATCTTGAAATTTACTTGCATATTGTATGGAATGTCCATATATTAATAGAGGTTACAGTCATGGGAAACAAGCAAGCAGGCCATATATACTAGAAGTTAGTTTCGATTGTGTTTGAGATGTGCTCACTATGCTTTGTATTTGAATATTACATAAGTAGATAAATTGCTAGATAAAATTCAAGGAGGTGGAAGAGAAATTACTCTGAGTAAACACCAATGTTGAGAATGAAAACCAGAAGATAGTGCCAACTTGATGTGAACAAGGCCCTCTGAAGTCTTTATTTACTCGATGTTCAAGAACCCAAATCACAAAGCCAGTGAATACGAAGAAACAAAAGCTTGTCACCCAAAGGTCCCAAGTAAGTGGCTTCAAGAAAACCCATGCATTTTTTTTTCTTTTATCTATAGTGGGCACGACCATTGACAACCCAGAATCTGTGTAAGGTAGTGTAAAGTCTACATACAAGGACCTGTTCGCTAGAATAGTAGTATCTCCCACCACAGCATCATACTTCTGTTAACAATAAACAATGGGGCCATTCTGTTATGCACTGCAGGAAAATTTGCTGCAAGTTTGGTTGTTTCCTATGTACTCAAAAGCCAACAACGGGGAACTGCAATAGCTTTTTAGTTTGACAAAATTCATTATAATTGAAGCCAACCAAGAGTTGTCTCTATGTGCTAGGAAAGGTAAAGAGTTCAACTGACCTGGAGATATACTTGATATATCAAATCGTTGTAATCACCGGCTTCATTGCCATCAGGCCCCTCGAAGGGAATGTACTCATAAGGAACAACATATGGTAATGCTGCCATCGCTGCATCGAAGACTGCTATGGAAAATCCAGTGACCTCCGTTGTGTTACTGCTAGGATCTCGCGTCACCTTTACAAATTCACTATAACCTTGGACGACTGGTACTCCTATTCTCAATTTCTTCTCATTGGTTGGAAGGACCCAACCTTTAGGGACGGAGGGAGATTCTCCTGGCCATACGATTGTTCCTAGATTGGGCTTGGAAGTAGAATCCAACTTTCTTACAGTTCCATTCTCTGGTGTCCAAAATCCTACCCCTCTTTCCCCCTTGCCTATCACATTGACTACCTGAAAAGCTGATGAGTGTAGTTGTCTGTTAAAAATTTGAAAATCCCCACTGAGGCCTCTAAATCTAGTATTTAATAGTGACTGGAGGAGTTTTGGACCAATTAGGGAGACTCCTACAGTATCAAGATCGGTTGAATTTCTGGAAATATGATACTTTTGGAAGCTGAAGTTTGTTGCCCCAAGTTTTTCAACTGCCATGGCTAACCCAGAAGCGGCATCATAAGCCCAGAGTCCAAAAATGTTCAGCTCAAAGCTTTCATTGGTCGGATATTCTTGTTGGATTTCCCTTTTCCATCTGATTTTAAAACTTTCAAGCTCTTTCGATCTTGGAACATGAGGCTTCACCCCCAACACTCCTTGCATTGAATCAATGACAGATGGATCCAAAGTACTCAAGATATCAGTTAACCCATCAGTTAGAATCCATACATAACCTTCTTCCATCATTCCAATCTCGTTCGCTCTGGCAAAAAGTCGTGGGCCTATAGGTGTAAACATGTGTACGATGAAAACTCTGGTTGGCATTGTCATCAACTTGTAAAGCTCCTCGAGGATTTGATCATCTGTGGCTAATGGATGAATGACGCTCCTGTAGGAGATACGGGTGTGAATCTCTTGCAAGGCATCAGTAAGATACGGTATAACTCCATTTCCGTACTCGTTGTCAAAGTAAATGAGCACAACTTGTCTCCACCCAAAGGCTTGGACAATTGCCCTTATAGCTGGTACTTGTGCTGAGTCATTCAGTGTGGCTCGGACAAAATATCGACTCCGGAGTGAAGAAAGAGAAGGACTAGTTGCAGAAAATGAAATGATGGGCACATGAGCCTTGTCTCCGAGACCAATCACAAAGTTGGCCTGCATGGAGGATGCTGGTCCTATGATGGCTTGAACTTCCTCATTTTGTAATAAATCTAGAGCTGAATTTCACAATAATTAAAATATAATAATTCTGAAGTTTCATTCAATTTCTACTATATTATCAACAATCAAACAAGGTACAAAAATGGAAAATACATCCCCTTGGTCCGATGGATACTGGAATTTGTTAACAAACTATCAATCTTCTTATTATAACAAATTATCAATCTTTTTTATGTACTTCTGCATCACATTATTTCTCAATAACATAGATCATAGGCATCGGTTTTGGAACATGACCACAATATTAGAGTGACTTTTAAAACAAGGAGGAAATCAAATTTATGAAGACTTTTTTCATCTTTGAAGCATCATGTGGTTAACAAAGAAACATCTTCCGAGGCAAGAAATGTTGCTTAGTTGAAAACACGTGCTACAATTTAACGAGACTTTTTGCCATCTTTGATGGGCATGCTAATCTTGGTTCAACTTCATGACTCTTTTTCCTCAACAACTTTTCTTATTTAATGTCTTCACTACAATTTTACCATGTTAATTAGGAAGAACTTGAACTTTGATATAAGGTTGGAAATGGTGATTGGCAGAAGAAGGAATATAATTTTCTTTCATCCAATTCGATCTATTAGTTAAACGCTTAACATTTACACCATTTATCAATTTTTCTAATCTCGTATTTCTGTGGCAAGTTGTGATTAAAAATGATAAAAGTTGTCTAAAAGTTCTGTTAATAATCAATCGCTCATCTAAAAGGGCAATAAAAATATCTAATTGTTTGAAAATAAGAGGGCAAGTTTAAACTTTTGCTTCTATATGTCTCTATAATGCAATTGTTTTCTAAATGTATTCTAAGTTTTATGAAACGAGAGTACCTGCTGCAGCTGCACCCACAACATCTCTTTTGGAATCTCTGATTTCCAGAACCAGCCTAGTCTTGTAGTGCCCATGAGAGGCATAGAAGTCTGAGAGGGCCACGGTGATGCAGCTCAAACCCATCTTACCCAGCCATGTATCCATGTCAAGAACCACTCCCACTTTAACTGGTATTGTTGTGTTCTGTGACATGGCCATCTCTATGAAGAAAATCCATAAAGACGGACAGCAGAGGAGAAATAAAGGGAGTTGGGTAAGGTTGTTTCTCATTCTGAAGTTTTATGGGAGGCTTTGGGATTCATAATGTTTGGGAGAATAATGATATTATTTATAGGATTTAGAACTTGAAAAGTAGGAATCGGCAGCATCCAAGAAAGACCACACCACACAACGTTAGCAGAAAGGACCCGACTAACTGGTGAATACAAAGGAATACTTCTTGAGTACACCGTCAATGCTTGGAACTTTTATGCTCCTTGAGATGGAAGAAAGTCACTCCTATCTTCCGACTATCGTACAATTTCTTTTTATCGTTTATATTTAAAAAAAAAATAAATGGAATCATATCTAAATCAAAATAATAATGCTACAATAAGTATAGAGTACGTCACATTTTTAATGGATCTTTCAATATATTTTACTTAGTGGACCAAGAATAAAATTTTGAATTAAATAAAAAATAACAAACAAGAGTGAGGATGCTCTTAAAGATAAGCACATGCGAGAACCAATTTTGAGTGTAGGTCAAATGGCAACGTTATGATATAACAAAGGCGAGAACATAATTCAATTGGTGGAGCAAAGGTAAAAACATTCATTGTTTATTTGGATATATTTTCTATTTTTATTTTTAAAAACAAAAAAGTTTATTTGATTAAAAAGTTCATTGAAAAATCAAATTTGAAAATTTAACCCTTTATCCTTTTTTACCTCATTTTGACAAAAATGTCATTATTTTCTTGTAAGAGTGACAATTACTTTTAAAATATATTGTAAATACTTGAAATAGTAAATGACATTTATATTAAAAATGCGTTACTTTTCAAACAAAAACATAATAATTGATGAATTCACAAAAGGAGTATTTCATCCCTTTTAACCAATTATTTCAAACAAAAACTTCTTACATTCTATATAAATTTAATTTATGCCTTTAAAACTTACTTTCATAAATTTTAAAATTTGAGAAAGTAAAATTTTTTATACCTCAAAATTTTGAACAATTTTTAAAGTAATTACTTTTTATCTTTTAGAATCCTCTCGGCCATCCATCTCAAGCTCCCTCATAAGCTCTGACAAGTTTCACAATCACTCATAAATAGAATAGTTGAACTCGAATTTTTCAAAGGAATTTGACAAGGTCTCTAAGATCAAATTAACCTTGGTTTTTCTATCAATCTTAGCTACAAGGATCTTTATCTCATTAAAGAGTCTAATCATATATACCATATGATTTTTAATGAGAGTTCCTTTTATCATCCTAATGTTCATGATAATCTTTAAAGCAACTTTTCTAGTTGACTTACCCTTGTCATCAAAGATCTCTTGTAAAATGAAGAGAATATCATAAGTCATGGCATGGGACATATATTGTTGTTCCAACATGTTATCTAAAGACCCAAGTATGATACACTTAGCATTTTGATCCACCTTATGTCATCTATGATAAGCATCTCTCTCTTCCATTGAGGATAGTTTATTAGAGGTATTTGGAGCAAAATTTTAAGTTACCACCCATTTTAACTCCTCTTATGTGAGAACTATGTTTAGATTTATTTTTCAATCCATGTAGTTAAGCTTAACCAATTTATTACTGGTAAGCATGAGAGTGATTGGATTATATTACATGATTGTTATAAAGAAGTTAAACATGTATTAATAATTGAGCATTCACAATAAAGTAAACCATATGAATTTAGCAAAATGTAGAACTCTTAGGACTACATGTCTTTGGTAAGATATCCTAGTATTATAAGAATCAAGCTTATATTGGATTGGTTATGATATTATTACCGGGCAAAAACCCTCTCAAATTGGTCTTCTTGTCTTTTTTAACCCTAAGGCAAGGTTAGCATACCTTTTATATTTAGCCCTTAGACTATGCAAGTAGGATCATGGTGGTTGATTCAACCACTTTATATCCAAGTTAAGTGCATAATCATTATTCTTAATATCAATGTTACCAAATGAAGAACCTCATCTTTTTAATTACAAATTCATTAATTTGAGGAATATCATATATAAATTAAAGAGTTATTAATGCAACTTAACCTAAAAACATTTTAATATTTTCTTAGCAATCAAACACAATTAAAAATCCTAATTATTATTCAATTAGCAATTTTTAATTGATTTTAAAATATCCAAAATCTTAATTATTATTCAATGACTAATTCTTAGTTAATTTTTAAATATTTTATCTTAATTATGTAAAATAAAACTAAACATAATAATTATTGTTATAAATATTTTTAATGTGTAAAAGGAAATAGAATTAATTAATACTTAATAGCATGCAAACATTAATAAAAACATGCAACTCAACATTTAATAGTATTTACACATTAATAAAAAATAAATTGTCTAAACATCCGATAATGTTAAGCTTTATTTTGACATAAATCAAATTCAAACAAACATAAATATATATATATATATATATATATATATATTTAACAACATTCATCTTCATTCAAATTTAATTGGAATTCATATTTATTCCAATATATTTCACATAAAAAAGAAACTAATTATTGTCAAATATTAAAGGGTGATCATTTTCTTCTTTTCTTTTTTCCCAAAATGATTCTAAAGCTCTAAATATTTCAACTACTTCATCATTCATTAATTTAGATTAATCATGTAAAGTTGCAACTTTGAAAAGTTCTTATTGGGGATGTTCCGAGTCCATAACGATTGCACCAAATATCCATATAACTTGCATGTTGTAGAAGCAAAAGCAACCATATGATATCATATTTAGCGTAGTCCGTAGGAGTGGGAAGTGTACAACTAGACAAGACTTCTCATGTTGAATTCAGTTACCTTGACCAGATCAAAGTGTGTTTTGTGGGACTCACATCATGCTACAAACCATATAGAAGATGATGCTCCTATCACAACAAATTTCTAAAGAAAGTCGTAGTCAATCCCATCAAACCAAACCTAACAGGCGATTAAACAATAGTCTTTGCAAGAAAGTATTCCGCCCACTTCACAAGCAAATTATAAGTAAATAATACCAATTTTTTTTTCCTTATAAACATATTTGAAGTAGATCAATTAATGTTTTAGCAAGAAATAATACATTAAAATTAGTAGACTTTTTTTTAAAAAAAAAGTAACAATAATTTTTAAATTGTAAATTTTCTTTTAACATTATATTTTAAGTGTCTGATTATTCACAAATATATATATCTATATATATATGACACTATAGTTAATTTTAGTTTATGTATTTTCTTTTCTCTTTCATTTTATTTAATTGCAGTGAAAAGTCAGCAATTAAAAGAGAGTTGAAACTTTATTGTAGACGTTGAGACTCTTAAGTTTTGCATTCTTTTTTCCTTGTACCATTGACTTAAAAAAAATACAGTATGATATGATAAAAGTATTAGCTATTGTTTCCTTGATAATTAAGAAACAAAGGGTAGCTTACAATGAAAAATCATAGGTATCCTTCATGGAAACTCATGTCATAGCTTCCTTGTCGCGTCAAAAATTGACTTTTTCTTCAATCTTCATAACTAGTGGAGGTGCTTAGCTGTTGTATAATATAGGGTTGAATCTCAATCTCCTGCTTCTGGCATGAGAACCGCGTATAAGCTGGTAGGAAATTTCAACATTTCCAGCTCTTTATGGCAGCATTTGGCAGAGGTCGAGGTTATTTTTGTACCAAATGTACAACCATGAAAGCAAATACTTCCCTGCATTTCCTGCATTTCAGGCAGAGCCAGTCAAAACTCAAAACTCAACTTGGAATATTAATTTTTCTACATAACACAAGTTGACCTCTATATATAAGCATAGAATTGAGGGTTCATTATCTTTGAATTCATGTAATATTGTATTGGATAGTCCAGATGATGAAGCATACGGTCTATGAAACTCATGAACTTTCGATAAAATATCAGAGAAAAGAAACTGGAAATAACATTCACTTGGCTTGGTCTTGGTAGGGCATTGATCGTATATCGTATGTTAGATTAATTAATTATACTTGAGAGAGAGAGATGGGGAGAGAGAGAGAGAGAGAGAGAGAGAGAGAGAGAGAGAGTATGAGAAAAGGAATATGGATATTTTCTTTTTTCCTTTTTTTTCTTTTTCTTTGTTTGTTAATTCAAGGAGACTGGCTGGAGGTATATATATACCATTTCCCAGCCTGGACTCCTAGAAAAGAGCTGTGACACCCAAACCTACATATCCAAGGTACTGTTTGGACTGGGCATACAATAATAGTAGTAAGGGATACAAACAGAGCTGGGGATCGAATAAGTGCGGCATAACTAATGTTAGTAGAGGATAGAGAAAAGATGTGAAGCATAGTTAACTGCATAGGCAGAATAGCTAGTTTTTCGTTGGACCGATCGAATCTTCTCCATCACAATCACAACAACCTCGCTAAAGCAATTATAAACCAAAGATATATCAATAAGGTGCATGACACTCTATATACTATGAAAAACCCTCTTAAAGGAGGGATAATTGTCAATATTTTTGCCTTATAACTCATCTAATTCTCAATATAATTAAACTTCATATATTTTTATACATCTTTGATTCAGATTGAAAAAATAATTACTAAAAATAATAAAATTTGAATTAGAAATAAATTTAACATAATTTTTTAAAATTCAAATAATACAACAAAAATAAATTAACTTCAATAAATTCCAATGAAATTTCTCAAATTACGATTTTAAAACATAATTCACAATCATTTAAATATCCAATAAAACCCATTATTTCAATAATTTTGAAAAATAAAAGTTATAATTTATGTTTTTTCCCAAATTGAAATTATAAAAATTTATTAGTTAATCTAAATAATTAATCACATAATTCAATCACATTTCCATAAATCCAAAAAAAAGAAAAATGAATCATATCCCAACAAATAATCAATGAAACTTAACCTAGAAAATTGCTATCATTGTTCTTAACAAATACACATAATTAGAAACCAATAATTATATTGTTAGAATTTAAATGTTTTTTTTTAAATTTACTATCCACATGTGGGTTAAATAAAAGGAGGATGAATAAGTAGATACATAAAATTCAATTTTTCTTTTAAATTAAATTGGTTAAAAACATAATGTAGATAATTATTCATTTAGTTTGAAATCCTTATCTTTTACCAATAAGGTTGTTTATAAATAGTAGGCTTTAAACCTAACAATCTTTTCTCTAGAACGCTTGAGTTTCTCCATATCTCTTCTATTTTTTCTCGATCAAGTTCTTCCTAGTGCCATCTACACCTAGAATTGGAGAATGGAGCAATAAGAAACTCTAGTAGTTTCTTTGAAGAAAGAAGTTATCGATATTAGAGAGTATAATTTAAGCTACAAAGATCTTCCATAAGTATTTTTTTGGATTATAGTTTTAATTTTTTATCTTATATTGGTATTATAGCTAGATTAAGCTTGTTTTTGTCTCTATTTGTATTTATTTAATTGAAATAAATAAATATTTGTGTCCATTAATTGAAGAGTTTTTATTTTTGTTTATAATAATAATAAAAAGGTTATCCAAAAGCGTAGGTTCAATCTAAAAGTATAGGCCTAAGCAGGCAAACACAAAAATAGACTGCCTAGAAGCACATGTTCAATCCAAAAGTGTAGGCTTAAGCATGCAAATACAAAAATGGGTTATCCAAGAGTGCATGTTCAATCCAAAAGTGCAAGCTCAAACACGCAAACACAAAAAAATGGATTGCCCAAAAGCACAAGTTTAATCCAAAAATCTAGGCCTAAACATGCTAGTACAAAGTGCACTTCAGCTCAAGGTGCTACCCTATTCATTAAAAGAATTTTGGTAATAAGGTTATTGAATTTATGGATTACTTTTTTTTTTTTAATGTATACAATTTTTATTTGCATATAAATTGTTTATGTGAGTAGCTTTTTTGTCCAATATTATTTAAATTGAACTTATATATAGGTTAATTAACTTAATAAAAACACCCAAGAGGGGGGAGAATTGAGTTTTAAAAACTTTTTGGACAATTATTCTCAAGCAATAATAAAAAAATAATAAAAATAAAGAGATAAGACATAGAGAGATTTCAAACGCTGATTTTATAGTGGTTCAATCAATTTCGCCTACATCACTCTCCTCAAGTTCCTCCTAAATGAGGATTCCACTAATTTGAAGCTTCAATTTAGCTCCCAAGTCTTTACAATTGGATTCCTTGGCTCCAATTGGCACTATAAGCAATCATTCAAGTCTTATCCTCAAACTTGAAGCTTAACATTCAACCTTAATTCAATAAATGAGAGTTTAAGATCACTCAATCCTAGCACAATTAATGAGGAAATAAAAGGCAAATAGGATGAACAACAAGGGTGCACTAGATGGGTTTTCAAGTGAGAGATTTAATGCATCAAGAAAGAAAGAAATTATTGAATGTGAGAAACTAGTAGGTAAGAAGTTTAATGCAAGTGTTCTCTTTGCAATAAAAGAATGAGAGCTCTTAATTTATAAGTTTTCAACCTCGGACACCAAAAAGTGCTCCAACAAGCCTTTCCCGATTGAGCTCTAATTGATTGACTAACTAGTCTTTAGGTATTAAATGTTTGGCACGTGACCATTAGGGGCTTGACTAGACCTCGATTGGGAAAAGGTTTTTCTTGACCAACAGAGAAACCCTTCTAGAAGAGAGAGAAGATTTGTTGTGCTTGTTGATTAGGCCTTGACCATAAAAGGGTAATTGGTCAATCGGTTCCCTAATCAATTGAGTCGGTTGAGATAGCTCTTGATTAATTAACCATTTTTTTCTTGAAAACTTATCTTTTTCAATTTCAATTCTTTCTAACACTTAAACAACTTTAAACACTTTTATAAAAACTATTTGAGAGGTTTTTGCCTATGGTTTTGAATTAAAACTCAAGTTTATAAAAAATTTACTTTTAAAGCTTAACACCCAATATGAAAACAATGCATGGATAAATTTAAACCCCTAAATGCACCCAAGTGAACATCTTACATAGGATTTCTAAGCTTGAATGACCTTCATGCACACTCAGTCTTGCTCTTCATTGATCCCTTGATGATTATCTTGATTTTCTATTTGACTTCTTTTTTTTATAATTAGTACCTGAAACTTATCTTAATTTTAACTCATTAGCAAACTAACTATGATTTGTTATTATTAAAATATAATTAGAAAAACCATTAAGCTAATAGTGTTTTTTTAAGGAATATTGGTATCTTTTAAAAAAATTAAAATTTTAAATTAGTTATAATGATCTAGTTCACATTTAATGAGAGTTATGAGCATTACACTCTTTTTTTTATCTCATTATGTTAACAAGAATATCATAAACTAATTTGAAATTGAGAAATGTATGCTAATGTGTCCTATATAATAAATATAGTGAAAAAGTTACTAAAAACGTTGTTGCTAATTTGACAAAAGGAAAAAAATTAGATGATAATAATTATGATATGTGGCATAGAAAAATCCAATACCTGTTCAATGAACAAGAGGTCTTAGAGACCTTAACTAATATCATGGTCCAACTTGATGAAAGAAATCTAGCCCACTGCCACTACGATATGGAAGCTTATTATTATTAGGTTAAAAGAGACCTTTGTGCATGTATCACTATGTTTAGTAGCATGCATAATGACTTAATATGGGAGTTTGAGAATTGCCCCATTACCTAAGACATGTAGAATAAGATGAAGATTGGTTATAGTTTAACATTTATGACTAGGTTGCGAGTGCTCACTTTGAAATCTGAGCAATATATTATGGACCCCAAACACACCATGGCTGAACATTTGAGGGAAATTTTAGCCCTAATTCGTGACTTAAATGGAGTCGGTAATAACCTAACTAACAAGTAGCAAGTCACAATTGTTATATGCTCTTTGCTTGAATCATAGGGGAAACTTGTGCTCACGGACAAGGAGAATATTAAAAATTTTACTGATATTTCTCACCACATTGAATTGAAAATGGAGCGTTTAGGGGTGCAACACAGTACAATTGCCACTCATGTGGGGCAACAATAGGCTAATAAGTTTAAGCGTAAGGGATAAGGAAAACATGGTGTACAGTAGGAAATCTAGGGCCAACAAAAGGGAAAAAAAAAAAAACTAGAGAGGTAAGTGAGATGCAGACAAGGATATGACCAAAATGAAATGCTACAACTATGGAAAGTTGGGCTACTTTACTCATGATCAGTGCACTGAGCCAAAGAAGGTATACCCAAATCTTAATAGTCTATTTCCATATGCTTGTACACATGTATTAGTTTTTCATTCTCTTCTTGGGTGAATGATACTCAAAAACAATAAATCATGTAACAAGGGATCAAGTGGGATTCAAAGATTACAAAAGGATACCTATTGGAAGACACTATGTTACTCTGGGTAATGAATCGAGGGAAGATGTTTTAGGGGTTGGAACATACCAACTCAAACAGGGCATACATTACTTCTTCATGATGTGTTATATACACTTAGTATCCATTATAATCTACTTTCAGTAATAACACTACTTGAATTAGGTTTTAAATTTCATTTTATTGGGATAAAAGTTGAATTCTATTTAAATAAGGCCCTATATGGACAAGAATTTTTTTATCTAATGGTATATTCATGTTGAATTTAGATTCTTCATCTTCTTATGTAGCTTGTGGTGATACAGTTGATTCTTTGAATTGATATTCTAGATTAAGACACATAAGTAAAAAAAGAATGACTAGACTAGCTAGAGAATGTCTTCTAGGGTCTCTTGGCAATGTTAGCTTACCTATGTGTGAGTCTTGTCAAGAAAACATAGCCTATAAGAAGCCTTTTGGAAAGGCACCTAGGGCCTCTTATCCTTTAGAGTTAGTATATTAAGATATCTATGGACCTATGAATGTAAAGGAACGCCATGACTTCTCTTATTTTCTCACATTCTTTAATGCTTCATCACTTTGAAGCATTGAATTGTTTCAAGTGTTTTTTGGTAGAGGTTGAGAATCATAATTTAAATATTCTTCAAATTGATAAAGGTCACTAATACTTGTCATATCAGCTTTAGAAACTATGTGAAGAGAAAGGGATATGTAGTTGTTAACAATTCTTAACACTTCACAACAAAATAGTATAGCGGAAAGAAGAAATCATTCTTTACTAGATATGGTTTAGTCAATGTTGGTGCAAGCTAACCTCCCAATATCTTTTTAGGGGGGGGGGGGGGGGTGCTCTTTTGATTACTACCTTAATCCTTAACCGAGTGTCTTCTAAATCAGTCCCTCCAACTCCATATGTGCTATGGAATGGTGCAAAACCAAATTTGGAGAATTTATGACCTTGGGGTTGTATAGGTTATGTTCATAACACTTCTCATAGATGTAAGAAGTTAGACCCTAGAGCAAATAAGAATGTCTTTATAAGATATTTTGACTACTTAAAGGGTTAGAGGATTGACTGAAATAGAGTCACACAAGGTTGATTTTATAGAAAATGATTTTCCTACTATTGGTGAAGTAAAGAAGAGTCTTGAACTCTATGAGTTGTAAGAGGAAGCAACACAATATTTGAGTGAGGGTAGGGAATTACAAGCCCATCTTGAAATCACCAAAGATAGTGGGAGTGTTTATCTCCTAGTGGGAATATGTCACTAGACGATCTTCACAAGGTCTTGAGTTACAAAGAAGCAAACATGGTCAAATTCCCCAACGTCATTTTGAGATTAAAAGGGAAACCTACATGCATACATAGTTAGATCTTGATAAATCTGCTTCTTGGGAAGAAGCTTTGACTTTATCTAAATCAGTGTAATGGATGGCTACTATGAGGAAAGAAATGAATTCCATGGCAAGGAATTATCTTTGGGAGTTAGTTGATCTTACACCTGGGCATAAGACCATTGAAAATAAATGGGTTTGAAATTAAACACAAGACAAATGGTTCAATCAACCAATCTAAGGCTCATTTAATGGTGAAAGGGTATACCCAAAGAAAGGATATATATTATGAAGAGACATTCTTCTTAGTGGTGAGATTTGCATCTATTTGCCTTATTCCAGCTCTAGTTGCACATTTGAACTTAGAGCTCTTCCAAATAGATGCGAAGACTATATTTCTCAATGGAAAACTAGATGAGGAGATTATATGGATCAACTTATTCATTTTGAGGTTGAGTGACAAGAGTGCAAAGTATGTCATCTCAAGCATTCCATTTATGGCCTAAAATAGTTATCTAGATAGTAGTACTTTAGATTTCATGAGACAATTATGTCTAATGGTTTTGAAATATTAGAAGCGAACCATTGTGTATATGTCAAATGATTAGGGAAAGACTTCTTCTTTTATCTTTGTATGTCAATGACATTCTATTAACCGGAAGTGACATGGACATAATTGTTGCTACCAAAGGATGGTTGTCCTCCACGTTTGATATGAAGGACATGGGGAAGCAAATTTTGTGCTTGGAGTTAAAATCCTAAGGGATCACTCAAGAAGACTTCTTGGTTTGTCTCAAAAGACTTATATTAAGAATATTCTAGAGTAGTTTTGAATGCAAAATTGCAAACCTATCAGCACCCCTATCAAGAAGGGTTACAGCCTAAGCCTTGATCAATGCCCTAAGAATGATGAAGAAAGGAAGCATATGGTAAGAGTTCCTTATGCGAGTGCAATTGGAAGTATGATAGATGTTATGTTGTGTACTTGACCCTACATATGCTTCATAGTTCAATTGGTCAATCATTACCAAACTAACCCATACCCCATTCATTAGTGAGCAATTAAGATGATTTTTCACCACCTCCAAGGATGTAGAGATTTTGTCCTTTGTTATCGAGGTAGAGACTTGAGATTAAAACGGTATTATAATACAGATTGGGTTAGTGATAGAGATGAGTGCAAATCCACTACGAGATATGTTTTTGACTCAATGGTGTCACTATTACTTGGTGGACTAAGAAGTAATCCTGCATTGCTCTATCCACTATGAAGTTGGAGTAAATTTGTTTAGTGGCCTTATAGGAGGTTGTTTGCTTGCGTATTTTATCATTTGTTGAATAGACGTTGGAAGAAAGCAATATAAATTGTGAAGATTTAAATATATATATATATAGGGAGAACTTTTCGAATTTATTTAAAAACACCTATTCAGCCCCTCTCCTCCTCCTCTTGGTGTAGTTCATCATTGAGATATACCCTCAAATATTTTAACCAAATTTGCTATAGCTACAGTGCTATTTTTTCATGAAATATTCCACATTTGTGGATAATGGTTCCACTGGCTTAAATTACAAAAGGAAAATGAATCAGTCATTCGCAGCTGCTACTTGAGGCGGAATCATTTGCACTTGATTTGTATTAGTAAGATTAATTAATATCAAATACTACTGTGAAGATGTCTGCCTATTTGGACTGAATGGATCGCCATATTCAGAAGAAGGTGTTTCTTGGTCTCTGAAGAAAGCAAAATTACCGTGTGTTTGGATGGAAAGGCTTGATGGACTTGGGGGGCAGTTGGTAGCTGGCGAGGTTGTAACTGCATCCATTCCATTGATGCCACTTCTGTCTACCATTTCACTTTTCCTGAAAGTATGCGAGCTGAGGTCTTTGTGATCAAAGCGTGTCGCCATAGCTTTAATTTTTCTCCATACTGAAGCTGGGGGATCCAAGTGTACTAAAGTATCTCTATTTTCATAGAGGAAAGTGGTGATGCATATGATGAGAGCTACAGATGAAGCGACTCCAGCAATGAGGAATAGGCCCCAAAAGCTATTAAGGCCGATGCTGTTTGAAGAAACTGAGCTGGTGAGCTCTGGACAACTGGGTGTCTGCCCAAACCATGCTTTCTCAAAATGAACCATTTTAGCTCCCTCAGTCACGTTTAAGACTTGCATTGAAACATCAGGTATGAGAGGTGATCGCTTTGGGAAGACCTGAAAATTTACAAAATAAGAAACCAATTAGCACAGTTTGAAAATTTATGTACAAGTACGTGAGATAGACTCACAAATCCAAACCCATCGAACTTGTAAGTTGGTTGAACTGCAGTGTATTTGGAGCAATATTTTGCAAGGAAAAGCTTCATGTAAGGGATTTCCTCAAAAGCAGCAGCAATTCCACCATCTGAACTCCTGTTTGAAAATAATTCATCCAGCCCTTCTGGAGACTCATGGATTACAAGCTTGGTTTCATCAAATTTCATCCACTTCAAGAATTCATGAACAAAAGAGCCCTTCTGGTAACCCACACGCTCCCCGTTCTTTATGAGCTCATTTATGTCTGTGATAGTCGACTTCAGCTGTTGAACTGTTAACATTGAAGTCAAGCTGGCAGTATAACTTTGAGTAAGAATCAGCACCACGAAAAACCATATGATCACCACGAACCGAGCCAAGTTACTCACAACTCTCTCCTCTATAAACATAATTTAAGAATGGAAAGGAAGATCTGTAGGGAATTAAACCGAATTCCCAACCCGTGAGAAACAAAATTAAAGAAAACACACGCCAAAGAAAAAATAATCGCACGCACAAGACAGTATTTACGTGGTTCGGCAATTTGCCTACGTCCACGGAGTTGCAGGGATATCACTATTATCAGGGAAGAATTCAGAGTACAACATGGCGGCTACAATATTCTCTCTATATATATAACACGACAACCCCACCACACTAAAAAACCCTAATCATAAAGGGTGGTTCCACAATGGGCTAAACGGCTCAACAGGCCTCAATAAATCTCCCATTAAAAAGCCATGCAATATTATTCGAGTCGGGACGTCAAATTGGATCAAACAAAACTAGGCTCCACAAAGCCCAACAAATCTCCCACTTGGAGACTAGTCCAATCACCAACATCAAACCGCTATCCTCCAAGAAACAATCCCTCATCCCTACAACTCATCCTCCTGTCCTCAAGCTAGAAGACCAATTGAAGCTGCGCACAGCTTCAACTTCTCAATAGTGACACCCTTAGTCAACATGTCTGCAGGGTTCTTAGATCCACAAATCTTCTCAAGCATTACCAGTTTATCCTCAACAAGATAACGGATAAAGTGGTATTTTGTTTGTATATGTTTCGACTTTGAATGAAAAGCCAAATTTTTGGCAAGAAAAATTGCACTCTGACTGTCACTGTGTAGAATGCCCATCTCCTGCTTCTTACCCAATTCATCTAAGAAACCATGTAGCCAAATCATCTCCTTTCCAGCTTCAGTTGCTGCAACATACTCAGCTTCTGTAGTGGACAAAGTAACAATCTTCTGTAGATTTGAAACCCATGATATAATTGTACCACCTAGAGTAAAAACAAACCCAGTAGTACTCTTTTTACTATCAATATCACCAGCAAAATCAGCATCTACATAACCCTGCAATTTCAAACTTGCACCTGTGAAGCAAAGACATGTATCTAATGAACCCTTCAGATATCTTAGAATCCATTTGACTGTCTCCCAATGTTGCTTTCCAGGCTTACTCATGAATCTGCTCACAACTCCCACTGCATGTGCAATGTCTGGCCTTGTACACACCATAGCATACATCAAGCTGCCAATAGCTGAGGCATAGGGCACCTTGCTCATATGGTCCCTTTCTTCTTCTGTCTTCGATGACTGTTCTTTGCTTAGTTTGAAATGGCTCCCCAAGGGTGTGCTCACTGGTTTAGCTTCATTCATGTTGAACCTGCTGAGAACTTTCTTCACATACTCTGATTGTGAAAGCTTCAATGTACCATTAGCCTTATCTCTAATGATTCTCATACCAAGGATTTGCTTTGCAGCTCCCAAATCCTTCATTGCAAATTGTTTGGACAATTGCTTCTTCAGATTATTAATCTTTTCAATGTCAGACCCTGCAATAAGCATATCATCCACATACAACAGTAATATGATGTAAGAATTATCAAAAGACTTAACATAGCAACAGTGATCAGCTTCACATCTCTTGAACCCAATTCTATGCATAAAACTGTCAAACTTCTTGTACCACTATCTAGGAGCTTGTTTAAGGCCATACAAGCTCTTTCTTAGTTTGCAGACTAAACTCTCTTGTCCCTGAACAATGAACCCTTCTGGCTGAATCATGTAAAGGTCTTCCTCCAAGTCACCATGAAGGAATGTTGTCTTCACATCTAACTGTTCAAGATGTAAGTTTTCTGCAGCCACCATTCCAAGTACAAGTCTAATTGTTGACATCTTCACAACTGGAGAAAATATCTCTGTGTAGTCAATGCCCTCCTTCTGTTGGAACCCTTTAACAACTAATCTGGCCTTGTAACGTTTGCTACCATCATGCTCATTCTTTATTCTGTATACCCACTTGTTGTGCAAAGCCTTGTTTCCTACTGGCAATTCAGTTAGTTCCCATGTCTGATTCCCCAACAGGGAATCCATCTCATCCTTCATGGCTAACTCCCACTTGCTTGAATTCTCATCTTGCAAGGCTTCATCATAACACTCTGGCTCACCACCATCAGTCAACAGGAGATAATTTAAAACAGGTGAATAACGTTGCGGAGGTCTAATGTTCCTGGAAGATCTGCGAACTTCAGCTACAGGTGTACTCAAATCTACCTGTGAATTTACATTCTCCTTATCTTCTTCACCCCCTTTTTGGACAGTACTTTCAGTCAATTCATCTAAGTTGACAAACTTAGATTTCTTTTTATCTATCTCTGTAACATCTGACACTACAGTTGACCTATCCTTGTACATAACCTGTTCATTAAATATCACATTTCTACTTCTAATGATTTTCCTGTTTTGTTCATCCCAAAACCTATAGCCAAATTTTTCATCACCATAGCCAATGAAAAAACATATTTTTGACTTTGCATCAAGTTTGCTACGAGCATCAGAATCAATATGAACATAAGAAACACAACCAAAAACTTTTAAATGTGAAAACTTCACCTCTTTACTGCTCCAAACCTCCTCAGGAAGTCTGAACTCCATGGGAACTGATGGTCCTCGGTTTATCAGGTAAGCTGCAGTGCTAACAGCATCAGCCCAAAAATTTTTTGGTAGTCCAGCATGCAACCTCATACTTCTAGCACGCTCATTGAGAGTTCTGTTCATGCGCTCAGCCACACCATTCTGCTGTGGTGTCCCAGGAATGGTCTTCTCCATCCTAATTCCCTGTGCAGCACAATACTCATTGAACCCTCCATCTATGTACTCTCCTCCATTATCTGACCTCAAACATTTTACTTTCAAACATGTTTCTGTCTCAACCATGACCTTCCACTTCTTAAAAGTTTCAAATACATCAGATTTATTTTTCAGAAAATAAACTCATACCTTTCTACTTGAGTCATCAATAAAAGTGATGTAGTACCTTGAACCTCCTAGGGATGCAACCGGAGAAGGCCCCCACAAATCAGTGTGTACTAGTTCCAATTTTTCAGCCTTCGGTGTCCTGCCAGTTTTCAAGAAGCTTACCTTTTTTTGTTTTCCTAAGATGCAACTTTCACACATGTCAAAATCAATGGATTTCAATTCTGGTAGTTTTCCTTTTGACAACAGCATCTTCATCCCTTTCTCACTCATGTGACCAAGTCTACGATGCCATAGGCTTGTATCAGTACTTGCATCAGCAACTGCAATTGTGTCTCTTGGACATGAGGTCATATACAAAGTACCAGTCTTCTTTCCACGAGCCAATACTCTAGCTCCCTTTGTAACCTTCCAAGTACCACCAACAAATAGTATTGCATGTCCCTCATCATCAAGTTGTCCAACAGAAATTAGATTCCTCCTCAGGTCAGGAATATGTCGAACCTTCTCCAGTAACCAAACAGACCCATTGGGCAACGATATCCGGGCGTCTCCCAGACCCACAACATCCAAGGCTGAACCATCAGCCAAATACACCTTACCAAAATCACCTGCAACATAATTCTGTATGATTTCTTGGTGTGGAGTGGTATGAAATGAAGCTCCTGAATCTAAAACCCAATCATCAAGTGGACTGTCTACTGCAAGAAGTAATGCATCATGTACCTCTTCTGTTACAACATTAGCAGAATCATCTTCATTCTTCTTCTTAGGGCTTTTGCATTGCCTTTTAAAGTGACCTGTTTTCCCACAATTCCAGCATTGTACTTGTTGGCCTGATCTAGATTTGATTCTGTTCCGATTAGAATTTCTGGAATTTGATCTACCCCGATTTGAATATCTGTCATTACCTTTGCCTCTTGTCTCAAGGTTTAGGGCAGAACCAGATCCTGAGGTTTCACCTGCATCTCTTCGGCGAATCTCCTCAGCCAGAATTAAATCTCGTATATCATTGTACTTGAGCTTTTCCTTTCCCATAGAATTGCTTACTTCCATCCTCATTGCCTCCAACTGTTTGGCAAAGAAGCCAAGACGATCAGAGCACGAATCTCATCATCAAAATCAATTTCTACAGACGACAATTGATTTGTGATTGTATTAAATTCATTCAGATGTTGTGCTACTGATGCATTCTCTGTCATCTTCAAATTGAACAACTTCTTCATCAGATGCACCTTATTGTTTGCGGACAACTTTTCATACATACCGGACAAAGCCTTCATCAAATCTGCTGTGGTCTTCTCCTTTACAACATTATGTGCAACAGACCTAGACAGAGTTAACCTAATAACTCCTAGAACTTGTCTGTCAAGAAGCGCCCATTCCTCAGCCTTCATACTCTCAGGTTTTGTCCCCAAAAGAGGCAGATGCAATTTCCTCCCATAGAGATAATCTTCAATCTGCATCCTCCAATACGCAAAGTCTGTGCCATCAAACTTTTCTATTCCAGACGCCTTTCCTGCTTCCTCTGCCATTGCTCCCACTCAAACCTAACCCTAGGCTCTGATACCAGTTGTAGGGAATTAAACCGAATTCCCAACCCGTGAGAAACAAAATTAAAGAAAACACACGCCAAAGAAAAAATAATCACACGCACAAGACAGTATTTACGTGGTTCGGCAATTTGCCTACGTCCACGGAGTTGCAGGGATATCACTATTATCAGGGAAGAATTCAGAGTACAACATGGCGGCTACAATATTCTCTCTATATATATAACACGACAACCCCACCACACTAAAAAACCCTAATCATAAAGGGTGGTTCCACAATGGGCTAAACGGCCCAACAGGCCTCAATAAATCTCCCATTAAAAAGCCATGCAATATTATTCGGGTCGGGTCGTCAAATTGGATCAAACAAAACTAGGCTCCACAAAGCCCAACAAGATCAGCTTCAGAACATCAATATCAAGTCAAATATAAATTTTGAAACATAAAAATATATCCTGAACTTTACTTGCATATTGTATGGAATGTCCATATATTAATAGTTGGTTTCAGTTGTGTTTTGAGTGTTATCATATTAAGGTTCTGACAGCATGGAAATATGCAGTGTTTTAAATTACTATCATGTAGTTTTTTTCATTGCCACGTATATTCGAGGAGGTGCATGGAAGAGCAATTACTCTGGGCAAACACCATGGTCGAGAATGAAAACCAGAGGATCGTGCCAACTTGATTTGAACGAGGTCCTCTGAAATCTTCATTTATACGATGTTCCAGAACCCAAATCACAAAGCCAATGAAGACAAAGAAACAAGCGCTTGTCACCCAAAGGTCCCAAGTCAGTGGCTTCAAGAAAACCCATGCATTTCTACTTCTTTTATCTATGACGGGCACAATCATTGACACCCCAGATTCCGTGTAAGGCAGCGTAAAGTCTACATATAAGGACCTGTTCGCTACGATAGTGGTATCTCCCACAACAGCATCATACTTCTGTTCACAATAGAATTTTGGACCAATCTGTTAATACATTTGGTTTGAATTTCTGGTTTGTTCGTCTTCTATGCACACAAAGAATAACATGAGAGGATTGCAGTTGGTTTTATTACTGGAATTAAGCTAGAGTTAGTTCTATCTGCCTGGAAATCTAAGGAGTTCATGAACTAACCTGAAGATATACTTGATATATCAAATCATTGTAATTGCCAGCAGGCTTGCCATCAGAGGTCTCGAACGGAATGTACTCGTAAGGAACAGAATATGGCAATGCTGCCATCACAGCACCGAAGATAGCTATGCTGTATCCAGTGACCTTTGTAATGTTAGTGATAGGATCTGGTGTCACCTTTACAAATTCACTAAACCCCTCTTTCACTGGTACTCCTATTCTCAAGGACTTCATGCCGTTTGTGGGAAGCACCCAACCTTTAGGAACCGAAGGAGATTCTCCCGGCCATATGATGGTTCTTAGATCAGCCTTATAAGTAGGATTTGAATTTCTTACAATCCCATTCTCCGGTGTCCAAAGTGCTACCCCTCTTTCCCCTTTACCGATCACATTGACTATCTGGAAGGCTGATGAACGTAGTTGCCCATCAACAATTTGAAAATCTCCACTGAGGCCTCTGAATTTAGTACTTAGAAGTGATTGGAGAAGATATGGACCAGTTTTGGAGACTTGTATAGTCCCAAGACCGGTTGAATTTCTGGAAATATTAGAATTTTGGAAGCTGAAGTTTGTTGTCCCAAGTTGTTCAACTGCCATGGCTAGCCCAGAAGCAGCATCATAAGCCCAGAGGCCAAATATGTTCAACTCATAGCTTTCATTGGTTGGATATTCTTGCTGGATTTTCCTTTTCCATCTGATTTCAAAACTTTTAAGCTCTTTAGATCTAGGAACATGAGGCTTTACACCCAACACTCCTTGCATCGAATCAATGACCGACTCATCCAAAGTACTCAACATATCAGCCATCCCATCAGTCAGTATCCAAACCTAGCCTTCATCCATCATTCCCACCTTATTTGCTTTGGTGAAAAGCCGAGGCCCAAGAGGTGTAGACATGTGTACAATGAAAACTCTGGTTGACATTGTCATCAGCCTGTAAAGTTCTTTGACAATTTGATCATCAGTGGCTAATGGAGGAATGACGCACCTGTAGGCAATACGGGTGTCAATCTCTTGCAAGGCATCGGTAAGATATGGTATAACGCCATTCCCATACTCATTGCCCACGTAAATAAGCACAACTTCTCTCCATCCAAAGGCTTGGACAATTGCCCTTATTGCTGGTACTTGAGCTGAGTCATTTAGGGTGGCTCGGATAAAATATTGACTCTGAAGTGAAGAAAGAGAAGGGCTGGTTGCAGAAAATGAAATGATGGGCACATGAGCTTTGTCTCCGAGACCAATCAGGAAGTTGGCCTGCATGGAAGATGCTGGTCCTATGATGGCTTGAACGTCCTCATTTTGCAACAAGTCTAGAGCTGAATTTCGTAGGAGGTACGAAACATAATCAAATACTTTATCAGATTTAAAGATTCCAAAATTTCAATATATCTTTGGAGTACTAGTATATTATTAGCAATTAAACAAGGTACAAATAGAAATACAAATCATCCTTGGTTGCATGCATAAAAGAACTTAGTTGATATTGTATTAATTGAGACATAGTAGTACATATTTTCATGACGAACTAGCTTTTCTACCAAACAGCCGCTGATAATCATGATTCCAAGCAACTGGCATCTCATTTTGGTAACTACTTCCCATTCTCCCCTAAAAATAGACACATATTTATTAACTCCAACTCGAATATTCTCATGGCTCTTGGCCACAACACCGGAGTTGACTTTTAAAAAAAACAGGAAAACTTATGAAGACTTTTTGCATAATCTTTGATTCCAATTTATAGAGACTCTTAATTTGCCATCTTTTATGGATATGACAGTGTGGTTAAACATGAGGACTCTTTTCCATCAACAACTTTGCTTAATTAATAGCTTTACTACTTTTACCATGTTAGAAAGGCTGTAAATGTCAACAGACAGAAGAAGAAATGTAAATAAAAAAACATAGATACAAATTTTGTCTCTTTTAATCACCATCTGCCAATAAGGTGATAATTAAAAAAAAATCCAATTTAGCTAAAGATAATCGTATTTTTATTGGTAATTAGTCCAGTTATAGGTCTCAATTATAGGATCTCTAAAAGAAAAAGAACAAAACTATCATACATTGATCTGTTGTTTGAGAGATATACTCAAAATAAGCATCAAAAAAATAGAAAATGATAAAATAGCATCTCTTATTTTAAAATTAGTACGGCATGTCAAGTTAAGTTAACCATAGATTCAATATGTGCTTACAGTTTTCTCGGTAATGCAATTCAATTTTCTAAATAGATTAATAATCTAATCATTATGTGTGAGAGTATTGAGAGAGAGAGAGAGAGAGAGAGAGAGAGAGAGGGAGAGAGTACCAGCTGCAGCCGCACCAACGACATCTCGTTTGGAGTTTCTAATTTCCGGACCAGCCTAGTCTTGTAGTGCCCATGAGAGGCATAGAAGTCTGAGAGTGCCATGGAGATGCAGCTCGATCCCATCTTTCCTAGCCAGGTATCCATGTCGAGAACCACTCCCACTTTAACTGGAATCTTTGTGTTATGTGGCATGGCCGTTTCTATGAAGAAAATCCAGAGAGACAGCAGAAGAGATATAAAGCGAGTTGGGTAAGGTTCTTTCTCATCTTTCAACCTTTTCTGGGGACGCTTTAAGATTCATAACGTGGCGAGAGAGAGATTATTTATAGGATTTAGACTGTGAGGTAGGAATCAGCAGCCTTGAAGAAAGACTCCTCTGCAGGGTAAGCAAAAAGGACCCAACGGGACTTTTGAGAAAGCAAGGCAGCTATATAATATTTAGCCTTGTTTATAGGGTTGCATCACTCTTTGTGACAGCATTTTTCTTATTTAATTTGTTTACCTTGACCAAATGAAAATAGTTTGGTGGAGCCAGACCCACTCTTAGGACTGCAACTTGTACGGATTAAACACATTCCAACCCAATCTCAAGGATACTAACCCGAATTTGTGCTGGTTTGGACAGCCCCTTTTCTAATTTAATTTGGGTTGAGTATCTAATTCAAATTGCCAAACAATATGACTTGAACCGAGTATTTAATAATTTTAATTAGAAATTATATTGTATATAATAAATAATTAAATTTTATGTTATATTCTTTAATTATTGATATTTAAATATTAATTAAATTCTTATGTAGAATTAGATAGATTAACTTCTTATCTATTAAAACTATATTGTTTACCTTATACCAAATTGTTGTATTAAGTTAATGGATTTAATGTTGATGAAAGTAATAAATATGGTTTATTCATGCATATGGTAAGATGAAAACTTTTATGAACAAAACTTGTTTTGATGTGCTAGTATGTTATGCATTCTTTAATTTGTTTTTCCTCTAATCCAACCTAGTTTAACCTATTCTAATTCAACTCGAGTTTTAACACATTATTTTTTTCTAATTCGAGTTAACCATAACTTTGATATGACTAAACCTGTTCAAGTCAAGCTTAATCTGTTCATTTTTTAATTTTTTTTATAACTTAACCAACCTAAACATGACTAAATTTCAATTCGAGATTGTTAAAAAAATATTAGTTCAAGCATAAAATTGACAACTCGAATTATATAAATGAAGTTCAACTAGGGTGATAATGATAGATGTGATTCTTTGATTGAGGATGAGAGACTATCATCCTGACGTTGTGTCACTCTATTAAAGATTATGCTTCTTGCAACATCAAACTCCTCAAGAAACTCACAATGGATCCTGTCAAACGAACTGGTAATTAAATAATGGATCTTGTAACCTTTAATCAAGGATTTGGCAATAAACTATTCCACCACTTGACAAGTACACGTATTACCACTAAATAATGGCAAAATTCTTCTTTTGAGTTGATTCTCCAAATAATTTACATTTTTAATGAGAGAGTATGCAGCAACATCAGTTGACTTTTTAAAAATAATAATAATTCAACAATTTTATAAGAGCAATTCATTCGTGTGATAACATTTCTTTTTTAAAAAAATTATTAAAGTATTTTTCCTTTTTAAAAGATTTGCTTATCTTTACATAAAAAGTTCAAAAAATTATTTGTATGAATTCAAAATACTCCAAAACTCTTTTGTTTAAAATATGAAAACTTTTTTGAAACTTACCTTAAAAAAATAACTATTTTTAAAAATATATATTTTTTTTTAAAAGGACAAAGATATTCAAATTTTAAAAATAATTTTTAAAGATATAATATACATCATTATATTTTATTTAAAAACTAATTTTATATTTTTTTAAAACAAAAAATAAGAGATATATCTCAGCCAGCACTTCATTTTTCAAACGGGCTTATTTATCAAAGAAACTCAAATTAAGCCATCTTAGCCAATCAAATCTTTTTAATTTTGCGAAAACCTAGCTAAGTTCCAAAGCCATCTTAGTCATTAAAAGATATTATAGGATAAAATATTGGCTATTGTTTTCCAAATAATTGAGAATCACAGGATAACTTACAAGGATACATCAAGAGCATCGGTCCTTCATGGTAAAATATGTCCTAGCTTCCTTGTTGCTTCAAGGATTGACTATGTCTTCGATCTTCATACCCGGTGGAGGTGCTTACCTCTATACCATACAGTCAAACCCAGTCCCCAGCTTCCGCCATGACATCTGTATGTTAATTGGCAGCAAATATTTAGAGGTGTTTCCCTGCATTTCCTTAATTTTGGCTTTGATGAAGAGTAGGCGCTTAGGGCAGACTGAGTCAACAATAGGAAAATTGATTTCTTTTTTTTTCTTTTGTACAACACAAATTGACCTCTAAATAATAAACATGGAATTGAGAAGTCAATGCCTTTGAATTCTAGTACTGTGGTGCAGCAAGAATATTTGAATAAGAAGTCCAGATGATGGAGCATATGGTCTTCCAAACATACGAATTTGAGATAACTTGAGGCAAAGCCACGGCATGACGTCTGGAATTGAATTTGAATTCCTTTCTCAAGAAGAAATTGAACAGAAGCTTAACTTCGTGTTGGAAGGAAGTACCAGGTCTCATATTATGAGATGCAGGGGCATTTGACTCATTGTTAGAGAATATAAATCAATACTTAGTTAGTTAATTTTAACCTAAAAAAGTATAGGAAAATGAAGGAAGAGGATGATGGGCAATTTTCTTTCTATTTTTTTTTCTTTTCATGTTTTTGCAGGAAAGTGGAGGAAATTTTGAGAAAAATATGTGAATTTTCCTTCGCTCAAGTTCTATTTTCTGGTGGGCATATTCAACATGAGAATAACAAGGAAATCAAAATCTTTAATTTATTGTGGCCTTTTTAAATCTATAGCCTCAAGATGGATGAAATGATAAAAATATTCTGTCTTGTCCCGTTCTTTCTCCTTTTCGTTTAGTGAAGCAAAGTAGTGATTTGTATTTTTTTTTTTTTTTTTTTTATCAATCAATGCTGTTACATCTAATGACACATGAAACCCTTTAGATTCCAAGACCAAGACATTACTTGCATTTTATTATTGTTATATATATATATATATATATTGGGAATTCAAATTCAATTTGCCCCGATGGTCATAAATTTTGAGAGGCCTGCATATACCTCATGACCTAGAATTTTTTTTCTATATTGTTGTTGTACTTAACACTAGAATTGAGAGAGAGAGAGAGAGAACTACTCTTATTAAATACTTATTAATTAGGATTTAGGCCCACTGTAATTACAGTATGTGCAGATAGAAAAAGAAAAAATTCCAAACTGATGTGAATTTCACTTGTAAAGTGTTCAGTCTTATCTTCAAGACAACAAATTGCAAGAAAATATTTGTCACACATTTGGTACAAACACAACCTAAATGCATGCCAACGACTACCATCAAATGCTAGTAAAATTGAAATATCTTGTAGCTAACTGTCGAAGATGTCAACTTCTACATGTTCCATACTATTGCTGACCAACACATGATTTCAATGTGAAGTTGAGTATTAGAACTCTACTGTATAGAATACAGGAAAAATACTATTGGATAGTAAATCTTGAATCAATTTTATGATCCGGCAAACAAAAAATATTCGGGATTCTCCACTGAACTTGCAATGATTGGGCTTGAAGTTATTATTTATTTAAAAGAAAAAAGGTTTCATTAGCAAGCAAAAAGAAAAAGTGTGTGATTGTAATTGAGAGGAGATTTCATTATTAAGTGAAAAAAAAAAAAAAGTGTGCAACTCTAATATAAAGAAGAATGAGAACTTTCATTATTATAACATTTTTACCTTCGCTTAATTATTGAATTTTAAAGCATATATTGGCATATTCGATGAATGTAGAGATTATATTAGAAACCAAACTACATTAAAATATTTTGTTTTATTATTATTATTTTAATTTTAATTTTAGCTCATATGTGTGGAGGTGCAAAGACTAAAGGTAGAGTTAATTTTTATAGGTGGAAAGAAGCTATCATATGTATTGTCCCGAAGCTTCATACAAAGAATTTTGGTTTAATATATTATCAAAATTATATTTCTCAATCAATAAGTATCAATTGATGTTGATGTATCACAGAGCTTCATATAAAGCATTTTGGTTTAATATATTATCAAAATTGTCTCTCTCTTCACACACACACATCATTCCTTGTAATATATATGCTTGGAGTTGGAAAGAGGTCAAGATTGAGGATGCTGCCAAACCTCCGCTTGTAATGACAAGACCTAATATTTAATTGCTTGTTTCATAGAAAAGTTTTTGTACAAGGAGCATCATTTTTAATGTATCTTGTAAGAAAATATAGATTTTATGAAGGATACTTTGATTTACTTGAGGTAAATGAATTAAATCAGGGAAGTGTTATCTTTGATCATGAATATGTGATCAAAACAATGCTCCCTCTTATAAACAAAACAAGATATTTTATAATTGTTTAAGTATAGTGATGAACAATCAACAAGTGAAACAAATATTTTTGAAATATGTGGAAAATTGTAGGTTATCGAATCCCATCAAAGATACAATTTGAACCAATGAAAGTATAATCTAAATAATTAGGTAAGAGTATAAATATATGATATCAATGTATAATTAAATGAGAAATAATATTATAGACACCAAAATTTGTCATAAATTTATTTTTATATTAATTTTGAGCTTAATTTTATCCTTAGATTTAAATCCCGATTATATATATATATATATATATATATATATGATATTTTAGGCCCACTCATCATTTAATTATTTGTTTTTATAATTTTATATATCATTTTATTTTATTATTATGTTTTATCATATTTTTTCTTTTCTTTTTTTCTTTTCACTCTTCTCTCTCTCACTCTCTCTCTCGTACCTTCCCCAACTAGTACACCCACTTTAAGACCCATCCAACCTCCTCTCTTCCCTCTTCTCTTTCTTCTCATTTCCCTTTTTCTTTTAGTTTTTCTTCCCATTTTGGTGGTCGGTCCCATTTTTTTTAGCTCCATTTTTTTTCTTTCCCACTCACCACACCTCAGAGAGCACACACCAACCGACCCCTTTTTTTTTCCCCCATTTTCTTCTCCCAACCGCTCTTCCTCTTTTTCCTCCACATTGCCCCACAACCTTCTCTCCCTCTTATCTTCTCCCATTATTTTTGCTCACATTTCTACTATTCCTTTTCTTTTTCTTTTTTATTTATTTATTTAATTTTTGTTTTCCAAAAATCTATCACTCCTTATTGCCACTAATAGGACCACCGATCAATCATCGTCGTCGAGCCACTACTAGTCGGTGACCATCTCCCTCATCTCCCACTTTTCTCCCATTTTCTTTTTTTTCCCACAACACTCAAATCAGCTCTAAAACATGAGTTAAATTTTTTATTTTTACTATTGTTTGATTTAGTGGTTTGGATGTTTTAAGTTTGCTTAATTTATTTAGTTATTTATTTATTAAATTGTATTTGATTTTGATTGTAAATTGAGATTAGTATAAATCAGGTTTTATTTTGGTTGTGGGTTTAAGTTTGCATATTAAATTAAGTTAGAATTATAGGATATTAAGTTTAGGCCTAATGAAATTGATTTTAATTCATCATATTTTGGGTTTGATTAATTGAACTTATACTTTGGTTATTAACTTGAAAATTTTGAATAGGGCTATGACATATGAGATATTTTTGTTGGGGTATATTTGCTAATTTGAACTCTTGACGAAATTTATTAGATTAATTTGAAGTTTGAATTTGGACTTGAATATTTGTTTTGAACTTTGTGTATTTCTGGATATTTACATTTGGACTATTTTTGTTTTTGTATGGACCCATTCTATAATTCTATTGGCTGAGTATGGATTCATGACATGTGGAGTACGGAATTTAATGAAAGAAAGTAAGACTCGAAAAGTTGTAGAAAGATATTAAGATTGTTGTAAGCTTATTGGGGTATACATTTTATTTCCTACTACTATTTTGTTTTATTTTTATTGGTTTCTGTAAATATTTATTTATATATATTTACTTGTTGTGTACATAACTGAATATTGAAATAAATAAGAAATTTTATTTGAATAAGAGGAAAAATTCAGTAAACATGTTTTAACAAAATAATAGTTTAGAAAATATTAATAAAATAAAGTTTTTTATTAATAAAAATTCAGAAAAATTCTTTTAGAAAAATCCAAAAAAATTGTTTTTAATAGAATTTGAAATTTTATTTTTTAATAATAATTGTCCAAAAAGTCTTTGTTTAATAAAAATTGTCCAAAAATCGTTTTGTAAATAAAGTTATCCCAAAAATTAATTTTTAATAAAATTGTCAAAAAAAAATGTATTTTTGAAATAAATTATTTTTTTCTTAATTAAAATGGAATAAAAGTAATTTTTAGAAATAGGGGATTTGATTTTTTTTTTCTTTTTAATTATTATTATTATTATTATTTTGCAAATAAAGTTTTTTTTTTTTTTTTTATAATTTGTATAAGTCACTTTTCTTAAATGAAAATAAATCGAAATACTTTTTTAAATAAAATTGTAAAAATTCATTCATTTTTAGTAAAAGCAAGTAAAAATAATTTTTGTGCCCAAATTGAAATTTTGTAATAAACTCTTTTCATACAATAAGTGTAAATAACTTTTTTGAAAATTGAATACAAATAAATTGAGAAAATAAATTGACTTTTTTTGGTAAATAAATAAATTGAAATCATTAATTCAAAATTGTTTTTAATAAAATCCTTTAAAATTTCTTGAGGACTAATTCTTTTGCATTTTTTCTTTTATTTTATTTAGTTCAATAAATCATTTTGCATCATTCTCTTGTCATTTATTTTGTGGATTCTTGTAATTAGATTTTATCCCAATTTTTGTGTATTAATTTGTTCTTTTAATCTTAATATACATTATTAATTAATTAATTGTCACAATTCTCTTGATTCGTTTAGTACAGATTGTAGGTATACAAGCTTAGAGGGGTGCTACAGCTTACCATTATATTTTTTCAATAGGTAATCTGAATCCAAATTCAGACTTGATTTTTGCAGACATGTTTTTTTCAAATAAGGAGTCACACGGAGTTTTTTTTCTTATTTTATTTTCACTTTAAAAAATAAATAAATAAATGGTGAAGTCTTTTTCTAAAAATCAAAATTTCACAAATAAATAAAAAAATGAGTCTTGTCATCGAGTGGGGATGCATAAGAAAAATGTGGGTCTACAAATACATATATATATATATATATATGGTGTCTATGTGTGTGATATGATCTATTTAATTAATCTCGCTTTCCAATGTATGTTTATTCAACATTATAATGAGATTTGCAAGTTATAAGTCTATTTTGTTATTGTAACATCATAAATAATGGAAAAACTCTTTGAACTCATTTGACAATAATTCTAAAAAACGCTTTTAATCTTTTTAATACTTAAAATTTTTTATCATTCAAGTGTTAAAAATGTTAAAAGCGTTTTCTAAAATCACTTTCAAATGCACTCTTAATCATAACAGTGTGAAAAAATAGTTGTTAAAAGATTTATTAATATCATCAATTTGTTTCCTAAATGTTTTTTTTTCACCACTATGTAGGTTTTATACACATTTAGGTCCATATTTATAAGTAAGAATACAACTTGGATGAGATGTAAAGCAATTCATATTAAATCCATCTATTAATATATCTGGTCTTAAATACAATATGATCAAGTTCAAGAAAGGAATTTTCAAGTCATGTCAAATCCACATAGAAGAGTTGTTATGGGTTATAAAATAAAAAGAGTAAATGAAATAATTATTTTAATACCATAAAATATAAATTATATTACAAAGTAAGAAGTTAAAAACTAAATATCTCTCAAAACATAGAATATATCATTAGCTAGTAATTTAATATGAATAACAACCACAAACTCAAGTTTCAACATTTATAGGTACTTTAATAATTAAGCCAAAATGTTAAGCTGTTACTCCAATATAGTTCAAAAAATAAAAAAGGGTTTAGAGGACATACAGTTTCCTTGCATCCTGCGATTAAGAGAGAAGAGTCCAGTCGGGTCTCCTTCTCAGGTTGACTGCAGAGTAGTCCTACTTCCAGCTGGCTTCTGGTTTCAAAATTCTAAATTCTAAGTCCTATAAATAATCTCTTAATTTCTCTCCAATATTATGACTACCATAGCTTCCAACAAGTTCGAAGATGAGAAGGAACCTTACCCTACTCCTAATCTCTCTCTTGTTCTTTCTCTTTCCCACGATTTTCTTCATAGAAAAGGGCATGGCACAGAACACAACAATCCCAGTTAAAGTGGGAGTGGTTCTGGACTTGGATACATGGGTTGGGAAGATGGGGTTGAGCTGCATCTCCATGGCCCTCTCAGACTTCTATGCCTCTCATGGCCACTACAAAACCAGGGTGGATACAAAAATCAGAGATTCCAAAGGAGATGTTGTTGGTGCAGCTGCAGCAGGTACTATCCCTTAAATCTTCTTCTTTAAGTGTTAAACTCATCAGTCTAAATAATTTTAGAAGTCAAGCCATTTGGGTTTCGAGGAAGTTCGCTGGAATCTCTCTTAGAACTAATAAACTTAATTGGGAGCAGTTTAACTAGCACAGTAAAAGATATTTGCTTTCAGTATTCTCTCAGGAAAGGCAAGAATACTCTAAAATATTAGAGTTTATTTTTTATGTTTCCTCAATATTTTCGTAACCGGTACATAAATCAGAAAAGTTATTGATTTACTGATAATATTATAAATATATAATGAATATATTATTAAAATTAAAAGTAATTATAAAATTTTAATATATATTTATATAGAAATTAAAAATAATAATATTTATTTTTCATAATTAATATTATAAAAATAAATATAAATATTTTAATATTTTAAATTTTATTAAATGAGTGGTTATAGCCCATCCACGAGCTGATGGTCCATGGCTCAAATCCCCAAATTCTAAGAATTTTGGATTTTTCAACAACTCAATATCTTTCACCCCACATTCAATAACTCAATATCTTTCATCCTTGTCAGTCATAATTGCCACAAGGCCCACAACAGAGCCACTCCTTGACTTTGAGTTGGGCTTCCCCCCCTCCACTGTGGGCTAGGCTTTTGTTGAGAGAAAAAAACAAGTTTGGCCAACCTAGAACTGATAGCATATTTCACCAGCTCAATGGTCTGTCCGTTTCAAGGTCGGCTCAACGGGTACTCCAATCTAAAGGTTGGTCCAAGCTTCCATCAATAGTTTGATATCTGATTTTCAAAACATTGTTTATATCAACTTAGAGTGATCCAAAAAAAAAAAAAATTGAAAATTTAGAACCCACAAGATGTATCTTGGGAAAATTAAGAAAATATCTCGATGAGAACAGATATGACCAAGAATTATTGCAAAAGAGTCTCAATTAATTGTGCCATGTTTATTTGTTTTATTGTTTCAACTAGATAACATATCTTGGGGAAATGACCAAGAGGTTCTCATATTCACCACATGATATTTAAGGGGTAGCAAACAGTGTTAAAAAACTATTTAATGAGACTTTTATTAATAAATTATAATAACTGTATTATACTTTTGGCAAATTATTTTAAAAAATAAGCTAACATATAATTAAGATAAATTTAAATTTTAAAATAATTTAAATAAATCTTAATTGTGTTAAGGTAGGTGATAACTGGGATTAAATGAATTATTGATGTTATTTTTGTGAAATTGATAGACTTCTAACCCAAATGGCCCTATCTTATTAAATGAATTGCAATTGTATCTTGTTGAGCATACAATAAATGGGTCGTCTTCATCTTAAATTATAATATCATATCATATTTTATTATTATATTAGGACAAAAAAATATGATAAACAAGGTTTTGTACCCTATTTGTGTAATGATTCATATCCAATCGAGTAAATATTGTTCGTTTTAGGCCCAAAAAATCCTCATGACTTTAAAATGCGTCTATATGGTTAAGAAACTCATACATATACAATGCCAAAAAATTTCTCCTTTATTCAATATGGGATATCACAAACAACCGCTTCCCATGAGATTACAAGGCCAAAAGGACAAACACCCCTCTTGGTCTAAAATGGACAATATATATATATAATTGGTTGCGGTTCGTTACCGTTTGATTGCTCACTGTAGTGTAGAAATTTATTAATTCATTTAAATGCTTGTTTATCGTTTGAACATGCATGCTCCTGAACTCAGTTGTTGACCTCTTGCAAAATGAGGAAGTGGAAGCCATAATAGGGCGGGATCATCGATGCAGGCCAACTTCATGATCGGTCTTGGAAGCAAAGCTCGGGTGCCCATCATTTCATTTTCTGCAACAAGTCCCTCTCTTTCTTCGCTTTGATGGGATAAACGCAAACAATGCACAACTAGATTTTATCCCCTCTTGTGAGAAGTAACAACAATTCACCCCAATGCAACAAGAATATGAACACCAACAATTTTTAGCGTGAAAAACCTTCCCAAATGTGAGAAGTAAAAACCATGGGACCCTTAGACCACTTAAACCCTCCACTAATATAATCAATGGGTTACACAATTCTCTCTAGATGAAACTAGAGATTTACATCAGCCATATCTCAAGACAATTAGTCTTGGCAAATACAAAACAACTTGCATAAAACAATGGAGAGATCTCACCAAAACAGAGTCACTGTTCCCGGACACAAATCACCACTGTTCCAAACTCCAAATCCAATCTCCACCGTTCAAAATGAAGATCAATGAGTTAAGAACATGCTAACCAAAAATCATCTCGATCAGACCACGGATTAATCTCGATCAAAGCTGAAGATCAGAACTGCCCGGGTGAAAAGAAATTCAACAACAAAGACGCACTATTCATGGACTGAAACAACAACCTTCCGGAACTCCAAATCCGATCTCCACCGTTCAGATTAGAGATCAATGAGTTGAAAATCTCTTCTTCAAATTTCAGGTCGATCGGACTACACACGAAGCGGGATCGGCCGTTTGATGAAATCTGGACAGTAAAGAGAAGAAAAGAAAGTAACGTTTTTCTTCTCTCTAACTTCAAAAATTCAGTGGCTCTTTTTCTTTTTCTCTCTAACTTTATCTTCCTTTTTCTTCTTACTCTCCTCCTAGGGCTGCAAAGATGAAGAAGAAGAAGAGAAAACGGTTTCTTCTTCCTTTTTATACATTAAGGCCTAAGAAGCCTTAAATGTTTGGGCTTTGGGCTTTCCTTCACAAGAAGGAAATAACCCAACCCAACAAATCTCCTCCTTTCCGACTATGTGGAGGGACTCACCATCCCAGCGATGAAACAACAAACTCCAAGCTTCTCCCTTGGTAGTGTCTTTGTCAACATATCTGAGCCATTGTTATCTGTATGTATCTTCTCAATTTCAAACAAGTTGTCATTGAGAGCATCTCTCATCCAATGATACCTCACATCAATGTGTTTTGATCTTGCATGATAGGTAGAATTCTTACTGAGGTGAATAGCACTTTGGTTATCACAGTATACCACATAGCGCTGTTGTTTAAACCCGAGCTCTTGCATGAAACACTTCATCCACAACAACTCTTTACATGCTTCTGCTGCTGCAATGTACTCTGCCTCTGTTGTAGAAAGTGTAACACATTTCTGTAGTCTCGATTGCCAAGACACAGCACCTCCTGAGAATGTCATCAAATAGCCTGAAGTAAACCTTCTATTATCCACATCCCCTGCCATGTCTGAATCAGTGTATCCAACAAGTATTGGTTTCCCACCTCCAAAAGTGAGTTTCAACTTGGAAGTGCCTCGTAAATATCTCATAATCCACTTGATTGCTTCCCAATGATGTCTTCCTGGATTCGATAAAAACGGCTAACAACACCAACTGCATAAGCTATGTCTGGTCTAGTACATACCATGGCATACATCAAACTTCCTACTGCTGAGGCATACGGAACTCTTCTCATGTCTTCCTTTCCTTATCTGTAGAAGGGCTATGTCTGCTGCTTAGCTTAAAGTGACTAGCTAGAGGAGAACTAACCACTTTGGCTTTGCTCATGTTAAACCTTGCAATCACCTTTTCAATATATTGCTCTTGTAACATACATAGCTTCTTGGATGCTCTATCCCGCTCAATTCTGATGCCAAGAATTCTCTTTACTGGCCCTAAATCCTTCATGGCAAAGGATTTGCTTAACTGCTTCTTCAAGTTATCAATTCTTGAAACATTCATGCCAACAATCAAGATATCATCAACATAGATAACAATATAACAAAATCATCATCAGAGAATTTCTGCACAAATACACAATGGTCAGAAGTAGTTTTTCGGTAGCCTTGCTCCCCCATAACCGACTCAAACTTCTTATACCACTGCCTCGGTGCTTGCTTCAAGCCATAAAGACTTTTCTTCAGCTTACACACATAATCTTCTTTCCCTTTTAGTACGAAACCCTATGGTTGTTCCATATAAATTTCTTTGTCTAAATCACCATGGAGAAATGCAATCTTAACATCCATCTGCTGAATCTCCAAATCAAGACTAGCTGCCAAGCCCAAAACCATACGAATAGATGACATCTTAACAACAGGAGAAAAAATCTCATCAAAATCAATTCCTTTCTTTTGATTGAACCCTTTGACGATCAATCTAGCTTTGTAACGAGGTTGTGAAGTGTGTTCTTCTTTCTTCACTCTGTAAACCCACCTGTTCTTCAAAGCTCGTTTTCCCTTTGGCAACTTAACAAGCTCAAAAGAATGGTTATCATGCAATGACTCCATCTCATCTTGCATAGCATCAACCCACTTCATCTTATTTTCATCTTCCATGGCTTCCACATAACTTTCAGGTTCTCCCCCGTCAGTTAGTAATACATAGTCATCAACAGAATACCGTGTGGAAGGATGTCGGTCTCTGGAAGACCTTCTAAGTGGAATATCTGATAGAGCCTCTGCTGTTGGTGACTGCTCATGAACATCATCATCCACCTCAACTTGTGTGAGTGTTTCAACATCATCCATGTCATGTTGGTCATCATGTGCTTCATCTTCAACCTGTGTGGGTGTTTCAACATCACCCATGTCATGTTGGTCATCATGTGCTTCATCTTCAACCTGTGTAGGAAGATTTGTCAGAGGGGTTGGATCTAAATCAATCAAATCACCACTATGCTGATACTCCATTGGATTAGTCTTCTCAATATCTGTATAGTATGGTCTTCCATAAACACAACATCTCGGCTTCTTACAAGTTTTTTCTGCACCGGATCATAAAACCTGTAACCAAGCTCATCCTGACCATAGCCAATAAATACACAAGGTCTTGTCTTAGCATCAAGCTTAGATCTCTCATCTTTGGGAATATGCACAAAAGCCTTGCATCCAAAGACACGCAAGTGATCATAAGAGATTTCATTATTTGACCAAATTCTATCTGGAACATCAAATTCTAAAGGAACACATGGTGTAAGATTGAGAACATGTACAACAGTATTCAAAGCCTCACCCCAAAAAGATCTTGGCAACTGTGACTGCGAAAGTAAGCATCTTACTCTTTCAACCAGTGTCCTATTCATTCTCTCAGCCAACCCATTCAACTGAGGAGTCTTAGGAGGTGTCTTTTGATGTCGAATATCATGTTGTCTACAATACTCATCAAAAGGACCAGAATACTCATCCCCATTATCAGTCCGGATACATTTCAACTTTTCACCAGATTGTCTTTCAACAAGCGCATGAAACTGCTTAAACACGTCTAACACTTGGTCTTTTGTTTTCAAGGTATAAACCCAAATCTTTCTTGAATGATCATCTATAAAAGTCACAAAATATAGAGATCCACCAAGTGTTTTTGTTTTCATAGGGCCACACACATCAGAATACACTAAATCAAGCATACTTGGCTTCCTTGTATGGTGAAGTGTTTTGAATGCAACTCTGGTCTGCTTTCCTGCTAAGTAATGAGCACACCTCTTCAAAGATCCCTTCTTCATACCAGAAAGAAGATTCTTCTTAGCCAAAATCATCAAGCCCTTCTCACTCATGTGACCAAGCCTGTTGTGCCAAAGCTCAAATGTACTATCATCATCCACTGCATTGATACTAGAATCAATTACCCTTGCCTGCATCAAATACAATGAGGAACTCTTATTTCCTTTTGCTATCACCATAGAACCTCTAGTGAGCTTCCACTGACTATCACAGAAGGTGTTGCAGAACCCTTCATCATCAAGCTTTCCTGTGGAGATTAAATTCATGCGAATATCCGGAATGTGTTTAACATTCTTCAAAGTCAACATAGTACCATTACTAGTCTCCAAACGTACATCTCCCATACCAATGGCTTTAGCTGAGCCATCATTACCCATCCTAACACTTCCAAAATCACCGGATGTGTAGGATGTAAAGAAATCCTTCCGAGGTGTAGCATGGATGGAGGCACCACTGTCAATCACCCAACTGGTTTCCTGGTAAGCAAAATTAACAACATCACTATCATAAACAATAAGGAAATCTGAAGTGGTAGTGGCAACTTGATCATCTTCACCACCATTGTCATTCTTCTTTTCCTTCACTTTCCCTTGTTTCATATCTCTCTTCAATTGGCGACAATATTTTTTTATATGCCCTTTCAAATGGCAGTAGTGACACTCAACATTGGCAAACTTGTTAGTCTTGCTTTTGCTTCTATCTCTGTTCTTCGGACCTCTACTCTTACTCCTCCCCCTCTTCTCAGTAACTAAGACATTTGACTGTGAAGAAGAGCCCTGTGACTTTCTTCTCATTTCTTCATTTAGAACACAACTCTTAACTAAGTCCATATTCATAATACCATCTGGGGCTGAGTTAGACAAAAAAGTTTTAAATGTCTCCCACGAGTCCGACAATGTACCAAGAAGCCACAACCCTTGCACCTCTTCCTCAAACTTGATATTCATTCCAGTCAACTGATTAATAATACCTTGGAATGTATTCAAATGATCTGTCATAGGAGTTCCATCTTGATACTTCAAACTCATCATCTTCTTGATTAGAAACAATTTATTATTGCCAGTCTTTCGAGCATATAACTGTTCGAGATTATTCCATAGACTCCTTGCATGTTTCTCTTCACTAACATGATTGAGAACATTATCATCTACCCACTGTCTGATATAACCGCAAACTTGTCGATGAAGTAAATTCCATTCTACATCAGTTTTATTTTCTGGCCTTTCAGAAGCAAACACAGGCAAATAATAATCCTTCACATACAATAAGTCTTTCATTTTTCCTTTCCAAACATGATAATTGGAACCATTCAGAGTGATCATTCTACTTGTATTGCTTTCCATTGTTCGACACAAGGCACAAATTATCTTGAACCAATGCTCTGATACCACTTTGATGGGATAAACGCAAACAATGCACAACCAGATTTTATCCCCTCTTGTGAGAACCTAATAGGAATCAATTTAATAGAGTAACAACAATTCACCAAATGCAACAAGAATATGAACACCAACAATTTTTAGCATGAAAAACCTTCCCAAATGTGAGAAGTAAAAACCACGGGACCCTTAGGCCACTTAAACCCTCCACTAATATAATCAATGGGTTACACAATTCTCTCTAGATGAAACTATAGATTTACATCAGCCATATCTCAAGACAATTAGTCTTGGCAAATACAAAACAACTTGCATAAAACAATGGAGAGATCTCACCAAAACAGAGTCACTGTTCCTGGACACAAATCACCACTGTTCCAAACTCTAAATCCAATCTCCACCGTTCAAAATGAAGATCAATGAGTTAAGAACATGCTAACAAAAAATCATCTCGATCAAACCACGGATTAATCTCGATCAAAGCTGAAGATCAGAACTGCCCGGGTGAGAAGAAATTCAACAACAAAGACGCACTGTTCACGGACTGAAACAACAACCTTCCAGAACTCCAAATCCGATCTCCACCGTTCAGATTAGAGATCAATGAGTTGAAAATCTCTTCTTCAAATTTCAGGTCGATTGGACTACACACGAAGCGGGATCGGCCGTTTGATGAAATCTGGACAGTAAAGAGAAGAAAAGAAATCAACGTTTTTCTTCTCTCTAACTTCAAAAATTCAGTGGCTCTTTTTCTTTTTCTCTCTAACTTTCTCTTCCTTTTTCTTCTTACTCTCATCCTAGGGCTGCAAAGATGAAGAAGAAGAAGAGAAAACGGTTTCTTCTTCCCTTTTATACATTAAGGCCTAAGAAGCCTTAAATGTTTGGGCTTTGGGCTTTCCTCCACAAGAAGGAAATAACCCAACCCAACACGCTTCAGAGTCAATATTTTATCCGAGCTACCCTAAATGACTCAGCTCAAGTACCGGCAATAAGGGCAATAGTCCAGGCCTTTGGATGGAGAGAAGTTGTGCTTATTTACGTTGACAACGAGTATGGCAATGGAGTCATACCGTCTCTGACTAGTGCCTTGCTGGAGGTGGACGCCCATGTGACCTACTGGAGCCCCATTCATCCATCAGTAACTGACGATCATCTTGTTGAAGAACTTCACAAGTTGATGAGGATGCCAACTAGAGTTTTCATTGTGCATATGCTTACGCCTCTTGGCTACCGGCTTTTTACCAAAGCAAATGAGGCCGGAATGATGGAAGAAGGCTATGTTTGGATACTAACTGATGGGATAACTGACTTCTTGAGTACTTCGAACGCTTCAGCCATTGATTCGATGCAAGGGGTGTTGGGCGTCAAGCCCCATGTTCCAAGAACCAAAAAGCTTGAAAGTTTTAAAATCAGATGGAAAAAGAAAATACAAGAAGAATATCCAACCAATGAAATCTCTGAGCTGAATATTTTTGGACTCTGGGCCTACGATGCTGCTTGTGCACTAGCCATGGCAGTTGAAAAACTTGGCCGGGAAACTTCAGCCTCCAAAAGATTAACATTTCCAGAGATTCAACCGGTTTTGAGAGTATTAGAGTTTCCCCAGTTGGTCCAAATATTCTCCATTCACTATTGAGTACTCGATTTAGAGGCCTCAGCGGAGATTTTCAAATTGGAGATGGGCAACTACGCACATTAGCTTTCCAGATAGTTAATGTGATTGGTGAAGGGGAAAGAGGGGTTGGATTTTGGACACCAGAGAATGGAATTGTAAGAAGATCGAATTCTACTTCTAAGGCCAATCTAAGAGCCATTACATGGCCAGGAGAATCTCCTTTTGTTCCTAAAGGTTGGGTGCTTCCTACCAACGGAAAGAAGTTGAAGATAGGAGTTCCAGTGAAGGAGGGTTTCAGTGAATTTGTGAAGGTGACGCGAGATCCTATCACTAATACAACAAAGGTCACTGGCTACTGCATTGCTATCTTCGATGCCGTAATGGCAACATTACCATATGCTGTTCCTTACGAATACGTTCCCTTTGAGACACCTGATGGAAATGCTGCTGGTAACTACGATGAATTGATATCTCAAGTATATTTTCAGGTCAGCCATACTCTTTAGATTCCCTAATACATAATAATTTTCATTCAACTATGGTCATCAACTGTCAAATAGAGGGAAACTGCCATCCTTTTACAATGAAATATCTCATCAATTTTACCAGTACTATTATCATGAACAGAAGTATGACACTGTGGTGGGAGATACTACTATTCTAGCGAACAGGTCCTTGTATGTAGACTTCACACTACCTTACACCGAGTCTGGCGTATCAATGATCGTGCCCATCATGGATAACGGAAGTAAAAGTGCATGGGTCTTTCTGAAGCCATTAACTTGGGACCTTTGGGTGACAAGCGCTTGTTTCTTTGTCTTCATTGGCTTTGTGATTTGGACTCTTGAACATCGAATAAATGAAGATTTCAGAGGGCCTCGTTCACATCAAGTTGGCACAATCTTCTGGTTCTCCTTCTCAACATTGGTGTTTGCTCAGAGTAATTTCTCTTCCACCTCCTTGAATTTAAATGCACAATATATATATATAAATGCCAATTAGATTTTGGAATTTTATAATAAGATTGGAAAACATAACTGAACCAATTCCTTCAATTTTGGAAAACACTCCATACGTAATTTCTCTTAAAATTGATGTTTTCTTATTGATTTTCTTTTGCATTCTAAATTAATTAAATCATATTTATAGGGGAGAGAATTGTCAGCAAGTTGGCTCGGTTCGTGATGATCATATGGTTTTTTGTGGTGTTGATTCTTACTCAAAGTTACACGGCTAGCTTCACTTCGATGCTAACGGTTCAACAGCTCAAACCCACTATAACTGACATAAACGAGCTCATAAGAACGGGGCAACGCGTGGGCTACCAAAATGGCTCCTTCATTTTTGCATTTTTAAAACAGATGAAATTCGATGAATCAAACCTTGTGAAATATGATTCTCCTGAACAATTGGATGGATTATTTTCAAATGGGAGCCGAAAAGGTGGCATTGCTGCTGCATTTGATGAAATCCCTTACATGAAGCTTTTCCTAGCAAAATATTGCTCCAGATATACTGCGGTTCAGCCAACGTACAAGTTCGATGGTTTTGGATTTGTAAGTCTCTCACATCTAAATTTGTACAAAATGTCTTGTGCTGGTTTCTCATTTTTCCTTCTTTCTTTCGTTTCCTTTTTTTTTTTTCTTTAAATTTCAGGTCTTCCCAAAGCATTCGCCTCTGGTATCTGACGTTTCAATGCGAATCTTACATTTGACTGAGGGAGATCAAATGGCGAAATTTGAGAAAGTATGGTTTGAGCAGAATTCGAGTTGCCTAGGGCTCAACAGCTCGCATTCTTCAGACAGCATCGGAGTCGATAGTTTTTGGGGACTATTCCTTATTGCTGGAGTGGCTTCATCTGCAGCTCTCATCATATGCATGGTCACTTTCCTCTATGAAAATAGAGATGCTTTAGTACAATTGGACCCCCCAACTCCAGTATGGAGAAAAATTAAAGCCTTGGCAACCCGCTTTGATAACAAGGACCTCAGCTCCCATACTTTCAGAAAAAGTGAAATGGGAGAGAGAAGTGGCATCAATGTCATGGATGCAGTGACTGCCTCTCCAGCCACAAACTACCCGCCGAGTCCATCAAGCCTTTCCGTTCAAACACAGAGTAATTTTGCTTTCTCCAGACCTACTTCCGAATATGGTGATCCAATGAGTCCAAATGGGCAGACATCTCCTGAGACAACATTTGGTATCGAGCTTGCCAATTCAAATCAAGAGCCGAAAGGAGTACCTGAAGTAGTTGATGTGAATACCTGATGTATGACTTAACGTAGATGATCAAGGGAAAAAATTACTCGAGGATGATGGCCGGTACTGATGTGCTGATACCAATTCATCATATTCATATATTCGTAGCCCAATTATTATTATTATTATTTTCCCAGAATTTTGGTTTTTTAGTGCCCCCATGCTATAATCCAAGCTATGACACTGCCACAGACAATTTAAAATATCTTACATTTATATATATATATTTTTTTAAAAAAAACTATTGAAGAGAGCCCCCATGGTATAATCCCAAGCTATGACACTCCTCTTTTGACCCGGCCCAAAAGTTATGGCCGAAGATTTATTTATTAAGCCCAAAAAGATCGCCCCCATAATCCAATTAAAATTTATTGCCAAGATAGCTTCAAAAATTTTATAAATTTTCAAACGATAGAAACAACCCTATCAAAAATCATCCCTCACATATGAAGATAATTCAATTATTTATCATAACTATTGTCTAAAATTAATTAATTTGCTAAGTGATACTATGGTATCCCTTTCCCTCCCTTAACAAAATTTCGTAAACTTGGCGTACAGATTATATCAGATATTTTGAGAAAACTAAAAGAGCTTTCCATGTTTAAATTAACTTGGAAATTTATAGGTATGAACCCTAAATTAATGATAGCAAAAGGACACTAATAAGGTTGAAAAAAAAATTACTTGCATTTATTTTTTCCCTTTTGTCTCATTATTTTCTTTTCTATTTTTACATGAATTTCATTAATCAATTGTAATTGCTGAGATGAAATTGTTACCTCTAGTACCTAAGAAGCTAGCTGCTTGTATCATTCAAATACCAAAATTAATGAAGTTAAAATAATAGCAATAATCAAAAGTACTTCTCTTTCAAAAGAAAAAAGTATTAAAAGAGAGCATATGACCAGTGACCAGTGCTACTTGCGACAATGACCTAAATCCAAATCAAGTGAATTCTACCATTTGAAAGTTGTATGGAAGTTTACTTTTAATCAATGGATTAAGCAAAGTCTACATTAAAAGTTATTTTATACTTTGTCATGTTGAGTTATGTTTTATTTAATTAATAGAGATGACTTTAGAGATGAAACCAAATTAAAAAAGACAACTTGATTAAAAAAAAACAAAAACAAAAAACAAAACAAAGTCACTTCTTATGCTTGACTATCTTCTTCACATTAGGATTAGTGAATTGAATTAATGTAATTTGAAACTTCTTATATATCTTGTTTCTTGAAACTACTTATAGAGAGGTAAATAAGAAGTTTTAGTTTTAAACCCAAAATTTTTATTTTTCTTTTCTTATTTATAAATTTTTGTAATGAATATGTGATAATCAAATATCAAAATAAAATTCAATCATACATGCCCATGTGATGTACATGGAAAACCGCATATAGAATCTACTAGAAACTCTACAAATGTAAAATTCATGCATTTAATTGATCATAGAACAAATTTATTAATTCTGAAAGAATAAGTACACATATTTACCTAGACTAGATGCTTCTCCCAAAGGTCTTGCAATAATCAACACCTACATCATCCTCACATCCACGATACAGTACCTCATAGCCCATGGTGAACTCTTCAACATTTTCAAGGGTGCAATCAACACCATGATTCAACTTCAAATAAGAGTTAGACTCTTAAGAGTATTATTAATATACGACTGAAAATGATAATTTTTAAAATAAAAAATATTTATTCTCACAAAAAACTACATCATTCAGAATTGATGGATTATTTGCACTAAGGAACAACCATGAAGATGAATTCTATCCTTACATTCCCTCCATTGGCGAAGATCCTGTGTGTGGGCAAGCATCAACCGCATAGTGTAAGGACAATCTTTAAAGATATTGATTTTTTTGGATGCAGATAAGACACAGGAAGTTGACCTGTTGTGTTAGGCAGCAATAAATTCGTGAATTTGACGGAATTTAAGGCAGTCACCTATGTCCTGTAAAAAAAATCGATCATCCTTTTCAATCCGATCTTGGATTAAACTGATCCGGCAAGCTTTTCGAAAATTCATTACAACAAATTTCTTCATTTTCCGTAACGCTTTAAGCTAAGAAGATATTTTTATAGTAGGAAATGGCTTTTTGCAATAACATTTTATTTCATAGGAAAACAATTTTTCAGTGATGAATTGTTGTTCATAGAAAATAGATGGCATTTAACTGTCACATACATTTGTAGTAAATAATTTTTTTTTAAAAAAATCAAAATCACTTTTATGTAGGATATATATATCTTTCTAGTAAACTGGTTATTTATAATTTTTGGGCCCAAAGTTTATATTATTGTAAAAAAAATAAATTTTAATTATTATATTTCTTGGGGCAAGTATGTTCTTATAATATTTTGCAATTTAATAACTTACATTATTAATACAAAAAAGTTAATGGCATTCACTAATTTGTTCCGTAACAATATGGGAAAAAATAAACTATGGAATAACAATATGGAAAAAAATAAATTATGGAACAAGTAAATATAAGTAGCATTTTTTGCATTATATTTATCTAAGACAAAATCTAAATTTGGTGACTAATTTTATATAATAAAATGATTTTTCCCATATAGCCACACCTAACAAAATAAAAGGTTTTGATAGCAAAAATGTAGAAACATTTTACATTTAACTATTTAAATATAAAAATTAAATCAATCACTTAAAAAAATATATTTTAATTAAATTTTCAAAATCTAAATTAAATTTTAATATTTAGAAACCTTTGGATTCAAGTTTATTTTTGACAAATTTGGAAATATCCAAATCTTAGTTATCATTTTCTGTTGCACATTCTAAATTCTATTTAGTTTTTTAAAAAATGTTATTTTTCTGTTGTTAATAGGATTTAGAAAGCCTTAGGAAGATTTTCATGCACCAAAAATTTTCATGCACATAACTTAATCTTGGATAGGGAATGGAGAGCTATGGGGTTCCTTACAACATCAATCGTCATGAACACTCGAGCACCAAAAATTTTCCAAGGGTGTTGGATGCAGTTTTTGGCATGCTAGATACATAGCTCGATTAGTTGAGCTATTGGATGCAGTTTCCAATGCTTAAGTCCAGTATTGCTCAATTGGTTAATATGCTCAATCACTAATCCAATCGCTCAAGCATTCCTGTAGATTCCTAGAATCCAAGAGTTGTTCTTTACTCTTTTAGTGGTTGTTTTTCTCCAAAGTTTCCAACTTTCTAGCAAGATACTATGCACAAACCTCTTGTGTCTTGTCGAATTGCAAGGTGAAGGGATATGCTAAGTAATTTGCATAAGGTATCTTCTCAACCAATATATCACCCTTTTGAATTATCTCATGAATCAACTCGTACTTTCTCTTTATGTGTTTTCTAGTGGTTTCTTAGTTCTTTAGACTGTGTTATAGCCCCACTATTGTCATAAAAAAGTATTATGAGTTATATAACCAAGGGAATGACCCCTAGTTCCATAAGGAACTTCCTAAACTAAATGACTTCCTTTGCTGTTTTAGAAGTTGCAACGTACTCAACTTCCATAGTGAAGTCAATAATGCAAGATTGTTTCACACTCCTCCAACTAACAATCGCACTACCAAAAGTAAAAACAAAACTGGATGTAGACGGATGAGAATCCTTATCAAACTAAAAGTTTGAATTTGTATATCCTTTGGCTCGTCATTTTGGAATATAAACATATAATCCCCCGTTCTCTTAAGATACTTAAGTATATGATTGACAATTGTTTAATGTTTTGGACCTGGATTAGACTAATATCTACTTACCATACCCACTATGAAGCAAATATCTAGCCCAATATATAGCATTGCATTCATAAGGCTACCCACTATGAAGGTATTAGGTACTGCTTGCATGTGCTCTTTCTTCTTAGATGTCTTAGGATAGTAATCCTGAGAAAGAAGAATTTCATGCCTAAAAGGTAACAAACCTTTCTTGGAATCCTACATCACATACTTGACCAAATGCTTATCTATGAAGCAACTTATCTTCCCTTGCCTCAACATGAATACTCATCATCTTTGCTTAACCATTCTTCCTTGATCTTCTTATATTTATACTGTCCTAAATCGAATGTACATCATTGTGTTAAATGAAATGCCTATAGCTATAGTACAAATACAATTTTTTTTTTTTTTTTGAAATCCATGGTTATGGGTAAAGGTGTTGTCATGACCCAAAATTTCGGGCGACCCAGAAATTGGTCCATGACCTTAGGTCAAAGGTTTGACCTTAAGGGTTCCTCCTAATTTATGCTAACAATCAACTAAAACTCTCTGAATTTTTTTTTTCTACACATAAATCACACTAGAGCTCTCTCTAACTTACAATCCAATTTATCAATATACCAACCACTACTCAAGAGCAACAAGATATAATAATTATCATTAAAGTCTATAAATAAGAGTTCACAGTTGAGCAAATTAATCAGAATAAAGTCTCATTACAAATATATAGCTTCAAAGTTTGCTAATACAAGTTCCAAAATAAACCAACATAACAAATACACTATAATTCATTAGGCTGCTCTAAAATCTCTTGAGGCATCCTAAAGCCCTTCCTGCCCCATTTGTGGATCCTCAGGAGTTACATCTGCATCTAAAAAGATATAAGAAGGAAGGGGTGAGCATTCCACATTGCTCAATAGGGTGCCTTTAAACCTAAAGGGTTAATTGAGATTACTAAGTTTGAAGTGAACACAAAAGAAACATTCCATCATAATTGATCAACCCACATATTTTAATTTCTAGAATTATAACAATTCAACAATTTTCAACACTTAAATAAAAATGCATGTGGATATGTGACACACAGTAATACAATGCACTGTCATTTTTGAGCTTTCATCTAATGATACACGTCTGTACCCAAATACACTCCTCATTCGGAGTCTTCCCGAGATAGATTTTTGGGTTTTTCACCCTAGGGATCTTACTTCCTTCTTAATTCGCCTCACACAGGCCGTTATTTTTCATTACTATTTACTTTTCTTTATTTTTCAATTTCATGCACTTTTCACAATTTTTATTTTTCATTCACACAACCATGATGCAAATGAAATGCAATGAGGTTAATTATCCTCATTCACAAATATCACAAATATCAAATAAAATTCCAACTAGTCCAAATCTTATTAAAATTACAATTATACCAAAATTCCAAAATTTTCCAACAACCCCAATAATTCCAATAGTCAAATATAATTATTTTCTCCACAATAAAATTAACAAGAACAACCAAATAAATTTCCAATAATTTAAACCTCAATTAAACATAATCTATACCAAAATTTCATAATTTCTCCACAACACCAATAATTCCAATAATCAAATATAATTATTTTCTATAATTAAACACTTCCATTATCACACAAAAATCCCAAGGAAAATTCCTAAATCACCCAACAAACTTTCTCACATCATAAATATTACTTATTTACCTTCCAACAACGAGATTTATAATTTTTTTAAAAAGAAAAGTGCATTAAATAAAAGTTTTAGGATTAAGATTTCCTACCACAAATCTAACAATTTGATAGTTGAAAACGAAATCAACCATCGTAGAAATGTTCCTCGCATCGAGTAGAATTTTCCCTCAAAATTTCATGCCAAAGTAAGCTCGTTTGGCGGTCAAAATGGTTGGCCAAAGGTGGATGGCGTTGTTGCTCTCCCTTGCACCCAAGAGCCTCTGCCACTCCACTTCCTTTTTTTACTCTCCTTTTCCTTTTTCATTTCTTATTCATTTTGCTTTTAAACCCCACAACAACTAAGTGGCCCACGACCCAACACCATTCAAAAAGCCTTAATACTACTTGATTTCTTTTGTTTTTCTTTTTCAATTCATTTTACTTTATTTTCTTAATTAATTTTTCATTCCATTTCATTTTCATTTTTTTAAAACAGCACACAAAATAAATTATTAAACACCATCCCAAAAATTTTAATTTTCTTAAATTTATTATTAAGAAATTTAATTTATTTATTTTCTTAATTAGTTCTAGTTAATTTTAATTATTTCATTTTTCATTTTTCATTTTCGTTTTTTGTTTTCAAAAATTTTCAATTTCTACGATCCTAAGAAATTTTCTACCATAAAGCTAACGTTCACAAAAATTCAACTTGCTTAATTAACTAATAAAATATTTCAAATTCCACCAATCCAAAATTGACACGTGTTCTCCAATTATTATTATGATTTTTTTACTTTTCAACCACCATTCAGTAGAAGACTTTTCAAATTAGAAATTATATAACATGGCCTAAAATACCCGGTCATTACAAGTGCTGTCAACATAAAGTAAACAGGAAAAACAAATTGATCAATTATTTAATTTTAAGCGGTATTGTTTGCTCCTGATTTATATTAGCAAGTTCATATTCAAATAATATATGTGGAGACATCGGTCGATTTGGATTGATTGGATCACAATGTCCAGACAAAGGTGTTCCTTGTTCTCTGAAGAAAGCAAAATTGTTGTGTGTTGGGATCAAAAGGCTTGGTGGACTTAGAGGGAAGTTGGTGTAGCTAGCGAGGTTGTAACTGCATGCATGGCCTTGATGCCCTTTGTCTGGAAGTTTATCGCTTTTTCTGAAGGTATGGGATCTGAGATCTTTGTCATCAAAGCGTGTTGCCATGGCTTTAATTTTTCTCCATATGGAAGATAGGGGATTCAAGTTTATTAAAGCGTCTTTATTTTCATAAAGAAATGTGGTGATGCATGTAATGAGAGCTACGAATGAAGCAACTCCAGCAATGAGGAATAGGCCCCAAAAGCTATTAAGACTGATGTTGTTTGAAGAAACTAAGCTGATGAGCTTTAGACAATTGGGTGTTTTCCCAAACCATGCCTTCTCAAGTTGTAGCATTTTAGCTCCATCTGTCACGTTTAAGACTTCCCTTGAAACATCAGCTACAAGGGGTGAACCATTTGGAAACACCTGAAAAATGATAAAAAAAATAAGAAAACTCGGTATAAAATGTATACAAGTATGTGTGTTATGAGAGAGTACTTACAAATCCAATCCCATCAAACTTGTATGTTGGTCCAACTACAGTGTATTTGGAGCAATATTTTGCAAGGAAAAGTTTTATATAAGGGATTTCATCAAATGCGATAGCAATTCCACCTTTTAAACTATTGTTTGAAAATAATTCATCCAATTCTTCTGAAGACTCATAGATCACAAGCTTGGACTCATCAAATTTCATCCATTCTATCAAGAATTCACAAACAAAAGAGCCTTTTTGGTAGCCAACATGCTCTCCTTTCTTTATCAGCTCGTTTATATTGGTGATAGTTGGGTTGAGTTGTTGAACTGTTAACATTGAAGTCAAGTTACTGTGTAACTTTGAGTAAGAATCAGAGCAAAAAAAAAAAAAAAAAACCATATTATCACCACGAACCGAGCCAAGTTACTCATAATTCCCCCCTCTGTTAACATAATTTAAGAATGAGAGAAAATCAACTCCAAAAAATCAATATAAAGTCAAATACAAATAATTTTTGAAACATTAAAATTATCTTGAAATTATTTGCATATTGTATGGAATGTCCATATATTAATATAGGTTACAATAATGGGAAACAGGCAAGCAGGCCATACTAGAAATTAGTTTCTATGGTGTTTGAGATGTGCTCAATATGCTTGATATTTGAATATTACATGAGTAGACAAATTGCTAATTTATACTCTAAGCAAACACCAATGTTGAGAATGAAAACCAGAAGATAGTGCCAACTTGATGCGAACGAGGCCCCCTGAAATCCTTATTTACTCGATGTTCAAGAATCAAAATCACAAAGCCATTGAATACAAAGAAACAAAAGCTTGTCACCCAAAGGTCCCAAGTAAGTGGCTTCAAGAAAACCCATGCATTTTTTCTTCTTCTATCTATAATGGGCATAATCATTGACACCCCAGATTTTGTGTAAGGTAGTGTAAAGTCTACATACAAGGATGAAAGGAAAAATAGAGAGAAGAGAAGAGAGAAAGGAAAAACACATCTCACTATCCAAATTTCATCAAAGAGCCAATCCCGCTTCATCTGTGGTCCGATTGAGTTGAAATTTAGAGGAGAGGTTTGAAACTCAAGTAGCTACAATCTGAATGGTTGAGATTAGATTTTCAGCTCGGGAACTGGTGTTGCTGCCCGTGAACAGTAACAACGTGTTTTTGGGTATTCTTTCTCCAATTTTCCTTGTTTTTTTTTTTTTTTTTTTGCCAAGAGAGATTATATAATCCAAGGCTATATGTGCTCTTGATATATTTTGGTAGCCTCTAGAGATTATTCTAGAAGAGACAAGTGTAACCCATTATTGTTGATAGTGGAAGTTTGAACTGGACTAGGTCCAGTGGTTTTTCCTTTCGCATTAGGGGGTTTTCCACGTAAAAATTCTAGTGTTTGATTTATTTTTCCGTTGCATGAGTTTATTTATTTATTATAGCTAGTTGCTATTACCTATTGAATTTTGCACAAAGAAATGGTAGAAAAGTCCTAGTGTTTTTTGGAATATTGTGAATTCACCTTAACAAGTGGTATCAGAGCCAAGTTGATTAGCAGTGGGATATCTTGTGTTAATTAAATGGATGAGACTAGTAGTGGAATGATTAAACTCACAACTTCCAATTATTCAATTTGGAAGACTAGGATGAAGGATATTCTATATTGCAAAGAGTTGTTTGACCTCATTGAATGCAGGGGTTATAAGCCAGATACTACAACTGAGGATGAGTGGAAGAAATTAAATAGGAAAACCATTGGACATATTAGGCAGTGGGTTGATCAGGTGTCTTCCATCATGTAGCCAAGGAAGTTGATGCATATAGCATTTGGCAGAAATTAAAGAGTCTTTATGAGAGAAAGACTGCACAAAACAAAGCCTTTATGATAATAAGGCTTGTGAATTTAAAGTACAAGGATGGTAATAGTGTTGCAGAGCATCTTAGTAATTTTCAGGGATTGTTGAATAAGTTGTCTACCATGAAGCTTGAGCTAGATGATAAGGTACATACTTTACTTTTGTTAAGTTCTTTACCAAACAGTTGGGAAACTTTGGTGGTATCCCTGAGTAATTTAGCTTCAAATGGTGTGATAACTATCAACCTGGTAAAAGACAACATGGCTAATGAAGAGGCAAGAAGAAAAGAGTTAGGTATTTCCTCTAATACAGAAACACTTGTTATAGAGAGGCGGATGAGAAGTAAAAGTAGAAAACCTTCCAATGATTATAACTGTGACAAGTCAAAGGGAAAGTAAAAGTCCCGAAAAGAGATAAAGTGTTTTTATTGTGACAAGTCAGGGCACATTAAGAGAGAGTGCAAAAAATTCAGAAAATAACAGTTTAAAGGAAAAAGTGAAAAACATAAAGAGGACAAAGACATTGTAGTAGTTGCATCTGATGGTGATACAATCATTGTTTGTGATGATGTGTGTATAAACCTTGCATGCTAGGATTCCACTTGGGTGGTTGATACAACAACGTCGTTTCATATCACTGCACATAGAGATTTCTTCTCTTCCTACACCAATGGCTGTTTTAATTGGGTTAGGATGGGTAATGAAGTAAAATGTGAAATTGTTGGCATGGGAGATGTAGAGCTAGAAACTAGCACTGGGTGCAAATTGGTTCTAAAAGATGTTAGACATGTTCCTGAAATGCGCTTTAGTTTGATCTCTGTTAGGAAGCTTGATGATGAGGGCTACCATAGTCACGTTTGAGAGGGTAAATGGAAGCTTACTAAGGGTTCTCTTGTTTTAGTTATTGGGAGGACAGTATGAAGAATAAAAAGAAAGGAGAAAGAGGCAACAAGATTTGGGTTTTTAGTTGTGACTCTTATGTCATACATTATACAACATAAATGTTACTTTATTTGGAATTGAGAATTTTGGTTTTTGGATGCAACTCATGCCATTTTATGGTTATCTGTTTTTATGCATATGAAATGCAGGTATACATGAATGTTGGGATGCTTAACATTTCTAAATCATGTTTTAATGTGGATTTACTTTTTTTTTTTTTTAGTTTTGGTAGGTTTGATGTGTTTTATGTACTATTGTTTTGTGAACATTTGATATACAAACATTGGTGGATGATGCAATGTATTACAAGTTAATCCATAAGCATTATGAAAATATAAGCTAAATGTAATATGATTATTATATTTATGGACAAAATTTACACACGTTGATCTTATTTATTAATAAGCATTACAAAATTCTATAGGCTAATCAACAAAAAACAACCATATCTTCTATAATCATTTACAATGATGTGACACCATAACTCAAAGGTGATGCATTTAACGTGACATCATAACTCAAAGATGATGCATTTAATATGACACCTTATATATCTCACACAACTCTATATCAAATTAAGAGTCACTAAAAATGTATGGTGTCACTTCTGAATGTGTCACCATTTATCTGCTTTGGTGTCGCTTCCAAATACGTCATCAATTAGTACTCTCTATGGTGTTAGTGGATAAGGTGACGCTATGTTGTAGTGACACCCTATGTTTATGGTGACTCGTTATAAATGTCACCATATATTTTTTTTCCTTGTAGTGTAGGCTTGAACCTAGGCTCATATATATATGCTTGGGTTTAACTAGATGGGAGTGGACTTGGGCCTCACCTTGGCTCATATGCTTTTGGACGTAACCAGAAAAGCCCAATTGCATAAAGTGTTTTTTTTATTTTTGTCCAAAAATTTTTCCATTTAAGATTCAGATTGTCTAAAACAAATATGAGACGTCTTTTTTAGATAGGTGTGACCCTTGTGACCCTTTGGTGGAAGCATCTCTTCTAGGGACAAATCTCCATCTACAAAAAGAGACCCCTCCATGACATTTCATTTATTCCAACAACATCAATTTCTCATTCTTTTTCAAGTCATCTCCAAGTGGGGTGGTCCATTCCAGGTCATTCCTAAGTGGGCTAATCCATTCCAAGTCATGTATGAGTGATAAGTGTATATTTTGAAAGCATCCAGGCTTTTATAGAAAATATAAACATTATTTATCATTTCTTATATTGTTGCATCTTGAGAGATGAATGCCACTAAATTTTAAGCACTTGAGCGAGGCAAACTTTAGCTTTAATCAATCTTATTTGTGAGTTTTAATTTATTTTCACTACAAGAAAAATGAGAAATACTAACGCTTTTTATGCGTCAAGAAAGGCAAAAGATGACGCTTCTCTAAGGCGTCTTCTTCGGCTCTGTCATTATATGTGTTAGCCAACAATGACGCTTCTAGAAAGCGCCATCTTTGATAAATGCTTTTAATGACGCTTAAAGAAGCATCATTTTTTAATAATGTTAATAACGACACTCGTAAAAAGTGTCATCTTTAAACATATTCTAGTGAAATAATTTTTACAAAATTAGTAATCTTGATACTTATTGGAGTGTCATCTTTAATAAAATTGATCAATGACATGTTCAAAAGTGGCATCTTTGATTTATGTTAGTAATGACACTTATAGATGCATCATCTTTGATCATTTCATATTAAAAATAATATTTATATTCTATTGTAAAAATAATGACTTCATATATAATTAAATAAAAAGAAAGAAAAAAACTTAAAATCAAACAATATTACTAATAAAGATATCTTCAAATATTGATATATAATAACCTAGTTCGAACCATTAATGTAACTACTTATATATAATAATTGCATGCAAGTTTGTAAATTACATCAAAATATTTCGAACAACAATTTCTAATTCTTTCAACAAGAGTACAAATATTATTGCAACAACCATTAAGATTTATATTCTACAAAAAAAATATTGTTCAACCTTCAAATGATTAATGATGCAATCTTCATGGTGGTTTTTGATTGACATCACCTTCTTTAACAAATTGGGTTCTTTTCTTTTGGCAAACGAGTTTCCTTTGCATCCTATAAAAAATTATAGGAAGAATTAAAAACTCATAAATTATACATGCAACAACCAATAAATACAATTGAAACAATAACTTTCATAAAAATTTGAAAGGAAAAAAAAAACTAGAATTAATATAAAATGAAATGAGAAAATATTTAGAAAAATAAATGAGTTAGAAAAAAAATAGTTAGAGCCTATCACTTGAGGATAAAATGTTGTTCACTAATTAAGTAGAAAAACTTAATTTATAATAAAATAGTGATTCCTCAGTAAATAAAATAAAGTAAAATCTTCAAGAGTAACATAGTTCCAAATATGATATAACATCAAAAAGTTAAAAATAACGAATCATGGTACACCAAAACAACAAAAGGATAAATGAAACATAATATAAATAACTAACCAAAATAAATGTTCTACAAGCAAAGTTGTGAAAATATAAAATTCAAACATACAAAGGAAATACCAAAGAAATAAACACACAGAAAATAACAAAGGAATACAAGACTAGGTGGGTGGCTTCTCTAGAGATTTAAAAACTATAAATAAGGAGGGGGGGAGATGTAAAAAGAAATTTTCCTTATCATTAATTTTCATGTTATATTTTCTTAAAAATTTTCAAATCTTGAAATCATGATTGGTTAGACTCTAGACATGACATTTTTTTCATTAACTTTTTTATAGGTTGCTTTCTAATAGAAGTAAATTAATTTTTTCATTCAATCATCACTCATCCCTTTTTATTAGTCAAATGGAAAAAAGAAAAACAGATATACATATATTTAAAAGCAAACTATTGATTTTGAAAAATGTTTCAAGGCATTTTCAAGGTTGATAAAAGGATAACAATTGAACAAAATTTTCATTCATTCACCACAAAAAAGAAAATGTTGCTCAACTCCCTCCATTTATAAAGCGAACTAGTTAGTACAAAATAGCAAATCAATTTTATTAAAAAGAAAAGGTAAAGTTCAATTTTCATTCATGTCATCACAAAAAATAAAATGTTGTTCAACTCCTTCCATCTAAACTAACTAGTTAGTACAAAATAGCAAATCAATATTAATAAAAAGAAAAGGTAAATAATAAAGAAAAAATTTTATTCGAAAATACAAAAGATTCACACAAATTATACCTTTTTCTTCTTCTCCCTTTTTCTCATTTCGCCTCATGAAATGGATCTAAGCAAGAGAAAACAAGAAAGCACCCACATTAAGATATTGCATGTATTAAAGTTAACAAGAGAAACTTGAAAGTATAAACTAGAAGACTAAAACAAACTTAAACAAAAAAAAAAAAAAAGAAAAGAAAATGATTAATACAAAGATTGGACTTTTTTTTATAATATAAAAACCTAAAAAATTATAAAACCAACAAAATTAAAGAATAAAAATGAACGAGATAGTAATGAATAACATATTGTCTCTTTTGAATGAATAACATTGATAATAAACTGAAATGTTAATGAGACAGCAACCTTACTTTACATGCCCAGAAGAACATTATTTCTATGGATCAAGTAGGTTACTGAATCTATAATATCCTTCATCCGAGCTAGAATTCATCAATGGAAATATTGAGTATTGACAATATTATATCTTAGAAATCAAATTGTGATACTTCTAAGATAAATTTCCCCCCTTAATTTAACAACATAATCATCGCATATTCCATCTTTAGTAACTTCAAGTACATATCCAATGCAACGAGAAGGAGAACAACCCAATAAAAGAAAAAAGAAAATTGGGAGAAAAGGGAAAAAAAATAAAATCTTGAATCCTTTGTTATTACGTGTTTTAAGCTTCCCAAAGTGAAAATCTTACCTTTGTAAGCCTGACAGTTTCATGTTACCTCCTCTCAAGTAGATTTTGGTTTTTTTGTCCAAAATCATAAAAGAATTCAAGGTTCAAAACTTTGATTTCTTTTCCTTTCTAACCCATTTCTCAATAACCAAATAGATCATAATTTCAAAAATCCGTAACAAAAATATTAATAAAGGGTATGAAAATGAAAGACATCATAGTTGAACAATCTAAGTAAAGATGAAAATTGTCCATGGTTTTTTATGAAGAGCTACCATAGATCTAACATACTAAGGCACCATAAAACGTCACCAAAACACTAACTCTCCTTTCAATTGCTAAGAAAATGTAAGAAAATTAACAAACACAACAGACTTTGCATTTTAGAGTTCAAGAACATCATTATTAAGGTTTAATAACCTTTTTCACATTTTACGAACAAGAACAAAACAAAAACTGATAGTTCTGAAACAATCAAATGTTTAGCAAAACAATATTTACTAAGAAATTTTAAATATAGTGGGAAGTATTAAACTAAATATGAATAAAAGATTATGTATTACAACACTATTATGTTGACCAAATTCCCAAGCTCCTTGAGATCATTTCTCAGTAAAAAAATTTATAGTCATGTTCAACAAAAAATACATAAAAAAAGGAAATTATAATTTTACTTTATCTACTTGAATAAGAAAAAAAATCTACTTTATGTACTTGAAAAAAAAGCTACTTTGGATTGGGAAGGATAAATATTTAAGATAGCCAGAGCACCCACTACATTACAACCTGAAAGTGTGAGTATATTTACTAAATTAATAACCACCAATGCATTCATATATGTAGAGAGACAAAAATATCTTTCTCTACTATTTAATAAAACTAAAATCCCACTCTTAATTTTCTCTTAAGTTTTCTTATAAGCCTAACAAGGTTTTAGTGTTTGATGGGTTATTGAGAAAAGATTGCGAAAGAAAAGAAATTAAGTTCTAGGTTTTATATTTTCCACTCTAATTTGTCTAATGGAACTATGTGGCTAAAGCATAGAATTTGAAAACTTATTTTCATTTTCATTTTTCTTCATTTTCTTAGAAAATAGATTGTAGGGTATTGTAGACCCTCAATTTTGTCCTCCTAACACATGTCCTATTAGATACTTGTTCGATACTTTACAGTAGTTCCTTGGTGGCCCATAGCTACTCACGTTACTTACCTTTCTTGAGCTACCTCGGAGACTCTGGTTGAGGGATTGCCTAGTCCCTTATTGTGGCCCTTGGCAATTTTGATTTAGACTTAAGCTTTCCATTCCTTTTTAGGATAGTTCTTAAGCATGTTTAGGTCACTTAGACAATATCCCAATCACTTTAAGACACTTAGTTCATTAGGCACCACTAGGCCCCAACCCATTTAGTTCATTCATTGACTCACTTTCTTAGATGGTTGCATGATTGCATGACCTACATGACTTGTGTGACTTATATGGATTTCTTTATCATTTTTATTTTATTTTATCTTATTACAAGTTTTCTACATCATATTTCTTGGCTTTTGGGCATGAGGAAATGGGTCGCCATCTATTTGGAAGCGGAATCGACAGAATTTTGAAAAAAATGAGATTTTGTTTTTTTTAGAAGGATAACACATATATTATTTCTATGGGGGAATCGGTTTTAAAAGGGAAGAAAATAAGAAGGGAAAGGAGATTTAAAAAAGGAAGAAATGAGAGGATTTTCCTCCAGCAGATTTGGGGGGTTCTTTGGGGGAAAGACTGATAGATATACGTGAGAGAGGAAGGGAGGGGATTCTTTTGATGGTCAAGGGCAGAAAGAGAAGTTTTCAAGGGAAGAGGAAGGAAGCACAGAAAAGACCAGTGGAAAAAAATCTGAGAATACAAAAACCAGTGGAGATTTTCTCACCCGAATGAAGTGTTTCCAGGTATGTTTACTGTAGACCCCCTCTTGATTCCGATTATCCTTTTGATGTATGAATTTTCGTTGGATTTTGAGTCTCGTTTGGGTGCTAGGGGGTAGAATGACAGAGGTCATATGTTTGTCTACATTGGTACTTGATTGCTTCTATAGATGTTGTTGATTTGTCTCTTTGGAGTTCTCTAATTTTGATTTAGGGTTGAAATGTTCTATTTTTTTAATTTCCTGTGCATTACATGAGAACTATGGCTATACTTGTTTGCTGGAATCTGCTCGTACCTCTCTCACATTCCAAGTCCATTGACAAAGCAATGGAATGTGGCTTGACTCGGTTATTCTTTTTTTATTATTTTTTATTTTTTATTTTTTCTTATCTCTATTCTGTTTTCTGGAGCTCTTTCTCTTTGTGTTCGTTTCTTCTTTTCTTTTCTTTTTCTAGTTTCCTTTTTCTGAGATACCCTGTCTCCGTTAGGCAGCAATTTCTGGAACTCTTGGAATGAGAGGAATTATGTCCCGCCAACATTTCATCTTCTCCGGATATCTCACATCCGGGATTTTGTCCCGCCGACATTCCATCTTCTCCGGATATCTCACATCCGGAATTCTGTCCGGCCCAACGTTCCACCTTCTCCGGATGTCTCACATCCGGAATCCTGTCCCGTCGCCATTCCACCTTCTCCGGATATCTCACATCCGGAATGCTGTCCCACTGACATTCCACCTTCTTCGGATGTCTTATATCCAGAATGCTATCCCACTGACATTTCATCTTCTCCGGATGTCTCACATCTGGAATTTTGTCCCGCCGCCATTCCACCTTCTCCAGATATCTCACATCCGGAATGCTGTCCCGCCGACATTCCACCTTCTCCGGATGTCTCACATCCAGAATCCTGTCCCGTCGCCATTCCACCTTCTCCAGATATTTCATATCTGGAATGCTGTCCCGCCGACATTCCACCTTCTCCGGATGTCTCACATCCGGAATTCTGTCCCGCCGACATTCCACTTTCTCCAGATATCTCACATCCGGAATTCTATCCCGCCGACATTCCACCATCTCCGAATATCTCACATCCGGAATTCTGTCCGGCCGACGTTCCACCTTCTCCGGATATTTCACATCCGCTGCCTGACATCGGATGGGATAGGAGAATGATTCAATTTCCCCCGGTCAGACATGTTCAGATCCTCTGATAGCGCTTACCCAGAGAGCATCTGCAGCCGACAATTCAGATTCCCCGGACAGCTTGGCCACCTTACCACACATCATACTCCTTCTAATGTTTCTTTTTTTCTTCTTTTTGTGATCTTATACATTTTAAATCTAAATTTCAATACCTTTTTTTCGTCGAAATAACTCTAGTTTTCTTTAAGCTCCTTTAGGAGTTTCTAGGCTTAAAATCCAGATTTCAACAAATCTTTTGCTGCCATTTTCCTTCCGGTATGCGTTTTCACTATTTTTATTTGATTTTCAACTGATTTTCTCAATTTTCAATAAACATGAACAAAATTCATGGTTCCAAATAATGGGATTCACTGAACCAATTCATGCAAAAGCAATTAGGGCTTTGGAGGGGGCCCGACATTCATGATATTCTCATCAATATTGTTTGCTTGATATTTGATTGATTGTGCTTCCTCTTTGTGGTATTGAGATTATTTCACACTTGTTGCTAAGCAAACTTTATTTCCCATAGAGGAGTATTAGCTTGCTATCCAAGTACACTCTTCCTGCCCTCAAACTCTAAAATTCTATTAATGTGTATGTTATCATGAGTCATGCCCATGTTTGATGCCATAATTGATTGCCTTGATGCTTGTTTGATCATGTTTGATAAAAATACATATTATGCGTCGTGTTTTCAAACTAACCTTTGATGTCTTGTGATAGCGCTTAAGAAGCAGTCCAGGTATGTACCCTAAATCTTCTTCATGATTATGATTGGTTTTTTCTGCTAAGCATGCTATTTTTCGAAATCACCTAGCCTACTTGGGTATCCATGATTAACCGTTTAATTGCTATATTTCCCTCAACTAGTCAGTAGAGACCTTTGTAGGGCTTAGAGGGGTGCTACCTCCTAGAGGTACCTTCCCAATAAGTAACCTGATCCCCGGACCTAGACTCAGGTTTCCCAAAGACATGCTCTTTCCAAAACTATGGAGTCACTTTTTAGGGTTTTTCTTTCTTGTTTTGTTTTCCCTTTAAAATAAAAATAAAATAGGTGGTGGCTCCAACTTTTCCAAAACTAAATTTTTTTTTTCACAAATAAAAAGCGAGTCTTACCGATCGAGTGGGGACACACGTGAAAAATGTGGGTCCACAAGTATGTTCGATTGTTCAGAAAAAGTGTGAAAATAAAAAATAAATATTAATTTTGAGTGCTAGAGGACAGGTTACTGTGACCGACCTAGATTCGCCTTTGTGGATTAGAGTTGGAGGTAGATTGACCAGAGTATCAAGCTAATCAAATCAGAGGGATATGGACTCACAGGTAGTTACCGTTGACCAGTTTGCCGCAGCCATGGCTTCTATCCAGGAGGCTATAGTTAACCTTGGTCAGAGGCTAGATGGACAGCAGACCCAGCAGGTCCCAGTTCAGGAGAGTGCCTAGTTCAATACCACAGTACCGCCACCACTTCCGCCCAGTCAGTCAGAACCACATGCTATACCTTTCACTCTGCATAGTCAGATCGAGGTTGCCCGCCTCCTGTCACATCGCCTATCCCGACTTCAGAGGACCCACACACACTTATGGATAGACTTGAGCAAACGCTGAGACAGATGAGGGCTTCAGACGGAGTTGTTACTTGGGAGGATTTTGATGGAGCACCAGTGGCTAGTTTGCCGTCCAAGTTCAGGATGCCCGAGATTGAGAGATACACAGGCATATGCTGTCCTCGCATTCATTTGAGGCTTTATAGTACAGTTACGAGGGCCCACAGACTGGATGAGGCCCAAATGGTTATGCTTTTCCCTATGTCTTTGAGTGGAGCGGCACATCGTTGGTTTGCTTCATTGGATGCATCACGCCGTAGGACTTGGGATGACTTAGCCCAGGAGTTTTTGAAACAGTTTGCATTTAACACTGTCATTGATGTTTCGAGGAGAAAGTTAGAGGCTTTGAGACAGAGGCCAGAGGAGTCAGTCACTTCATTCATCTCCCGCTGGAGGGAGAAGATTTCATAGATTATTGATTGTCCTTCAGAGAAGGATCAGATTAGCATGATCCTGAGGAGCTTGCAGCCTAGATTTGCTAGACACTTGATGGAATTTCCCCATACGGATTTTGGATCTTTGGTACAGGCTTTGTATGGTATTGCTAGAGGATTGTGGCCCGAGTTTTTCCCTACTGATTCTAAGGGGAAGAGACCTTCAGGAGGACATAGATCAGGAGATGTTGGTGCTATCAGTTCAGCAGGGATGAGACCTCTTGACACTATCAGACAGTTGGGCAGACTTCTGGGTTCTATTATCCACCATCACCCCATGTGCAGTATAGGCCACCTGTTCCCTCTAAACCCATGACTCCTACTTACCTACATCCAGTCTCACAGCCTATTTTTGCCGCACATGTCACAGAGAGACCTCCTGCCCCATACACCTGACCCCAAGCTCCGCAGACCACCACTTATGTGCAGAGGCCATCACGTTAGTTTGCTCAGTTGGGTATGCCTTTGAGTCGAGCTTTTTAGAAGCTCATGGAGGGTGGATTATTGACTCCATTGACACCTAAACCAGTACCTCAGCCAGTACCACCTCGCTTCAGATTAGACCTGCACTGTTCTTATCATCAGGAACCAGGACATGACACGGATCACTGCAACGCTTTGAGACATGCTATTTAGGATTTGATAGACTAGGGTTTGGTTAACTTTGGGTAGCCAAGTGTGACGATTAACCCTCTTCCTGCTCATGCTACACATGCAGTGCCTCCATCTTCAGGAGATATTCATCACATAGACCTTATAGAGGATGACAGTATACATATGTTGAGTTAGGATGATGGATTACCTGAACCGATTGTTTTGCATGACAGTTATGAGATTGATGGGGTTTCATTGAGTTCTCAGGCCCCTACACCATTCAGTTTGATCCTAGACGAGGCACCATTCCAGTTGACTCACCCCGCGCCCTTGATTATTGGATGTCAGGATACTTTTGTCCCGTTCACTTTATGGCCAGAGGAGATCACTGATGATGGAGTGATTGTTGATCCTACTGAGATGATTGATGGAGTTGTGCCTCATGATGAGTACCGAGATGAGATGGACAGGATGACCGTGAGTCAGATTACCGGCATTGTTCAGCTTCAGCCTGTTTCACCATTTGATATGTTCGGGGTGTCTACCATTGAGGTTCTTGAGGGGACCCAGATTATTCCTGTTCTAGAGCTTCTAAAGGATGATAGTAGTTTGTTTGAGGGCACTGTTAGCCCAGTTGAGGGAGTGTCCGACCTTGTGGACCCACCTCTTTCTTTTGATGTTTTATTGGGATTTGTCTCCCGCTCTGATGATGTTTCTGTTGCTTCATTTATGGATTTGAGTATTTTTGAGTATTCGCCTGTCTTTTGTGATAGTACCTCTATATCTGCACCCCACTCACCCACTTCACATATATTTGATATAGATGATAAAGTTGCATGGCCCGATCCGGATAGGGACTCTTCTGATCATGACTCTAATCCCGTAGATGAGAGAGTTTCATATGCTACAGGGGATGTTAAGATTGTTGATTTTGGTACAGAGGATCAGCCTAGAGCTGAAGATTGGTTCACCCCTACCTACAAATGGGAGAGATAGACTTATTCATTTACTCAGGTCATACTTGATTGTCTTTGCATGGTCTTATGAGGACATGCCTGGTCTTGATCTCTCAATAGTTCAGCACCACTTACCTATCCTACCACATGCCAAACCAGTTAAGCAGAAATTGAGACGATTATATCCACGTTGGAGTCTGCAGGTGAAAGAGAAGATTCAGAAACAACTCAGTGTTGGATTCATATCAGTGGTTGAGTATCCAGAGTGGTTGGCTAATGTCGTCCCAGTACCCAAAAAGGATGGCAAAGTTAGAGTTTGTATGGACTTCAGAGATCTTAATAAAGCCAGCCCTAAAGACGACTTCCTTCTCCCACATATTGATTTGTTAGTTGATAGCACTACAGGCCATTCGATGTTGTCTTTCATGGATGGGTTTTCAGGGTATAATCAGATTTTGATGGCTCCAGAGGACATGGAGAAGACAACTTTTATTACTGAGTGGGGTACCTACTGTTACAAGGTTATGCCATTTGGGTTGAAGAATGCAGGAGCCACTTATCAGAGGGCCGCTATTACTTTATTTCATGACATGATGCATAGGGACGTTGAAGTTTATGTGGATGATATGATTGTGAAATCCCAAGGCAGAGCAGATCACCTAGAGGCTCTAGAGAGATTCTTTGAGAGGATCCGAAAGTTTAGATTGAGGTTGAATCCCAAGAAGTGCACATTTGGAGTGACTTCTGGGAAGTTATTGGGACATATGGTTAGTGAGCGGGGTATAAAGGTCGACCCAGATAAAATCAAATCCATACTTGACATGCCTACACCAAAGACTGAGAAAGAGATTAGAGGTTTTCTGGGCAGATTACAATACATTAGTCGTTTCATAGCCAGATTGACAGACATATGTGAGCCCATATTTCGTCTTTTAAGGAAGAACCAGCCAATAGTTTGGAATGATGATTGTCAGCTTGCATTTGAGAAGATCAAGGGGTATTTGCTTTCTCCTCCTGTTTTAGTGCCTCCTACACCAGGACGTCCACTTCTTCTATATTTGTTAGTTTCAGACATGGCTTTGGGATGTATGTTAGCTCAGATTGATGACTCATGGAAAGAACGAGCTATCTACTATTTGAGTAAGAGGATGCTGGAGTATGAAGTGAAATATGTTATGATTGAGCGTCTATGCTTAGCACTAGTTTGGGCTACCAGGAGATTGAGACATTACATGACAGAGTACTCATTGCATTTGATATCCCACCTAGATCCATTGAGATACTTATTTGATAGACCTGCATTGACTGGTGATTACTACTCAAAAAGTGCTATTTTATAGCTTGTAATTAACTCTTTTAAACACTTTTGAGTAGTAGTTATTGCCTTTTAACCCAATTAATATGTTAAGGACCCTTGCAATCAATTCTAATCAAATTGTGTTAAGTTTTGGTGTTTTAATAGCTTTTTTATCACCAAAGCAATCCGAGATTGAGGAGAGTTATTTGGAATCCATGGCAAAGCAATGAAGAGCTCAGAAACATGAAGAACCAAAGCTTTTAAGTCCTTTGCCATAAGCAAATCCGGAATGCAAGGAGAAAAGCAAAGAGGAAAAAACAGAGTGAAGAAAATAGAGGACAACAACTGTAGTCTTCCTTCGCACTTTTGGAGCACTTACCGAAGTCCATTTTCTACATTCTATATACCATTTCAAAGATCAGGAAGTCAAGAATCCAACGCTTTAAACTGTGTATGATTTGGAGCTGAAATGAGGAAGTTACAGCCTTTGGAAGACAACTGCTCCAAGCTGAAGGAAGGATTCAGAAAAGTGCTGCGAAATCACCCTTTTGTTGCGGAATGATTTCGCAGCCTTTTTGCACAGTGCTATGGTTTTCCCCTGAAGTTTCACGCCGCGATGGAAGCCAAACACCACAAAATGAAAGCCAACTTCGCAGCGGTGAGGAACCAGCCTTTTGCTGCGAAGTAATTTCGCAGCCCTTTGTGTTTGTCTGCGAAATCTCGCAGACCTCTTTTTCACCTGCGAAATGGTCCTTAGTGCTTCCCGATATTTGTAACCAACACTTGGAGATATTTTTCTTCAGATTTTTGATGTCTAAATCCCCATTTTCTCCTTATATCCCACCAATTATAAGATTCCTTAGTTATTAAGTTTGGAAAAGGGGTGAATAACCTCAGATATTTTGTTTTGTAATTTTCTTTATATATATCTCTCGGGAGCTTGTTCTTGAGAGGGGGGTTACAGAGCATCCTTTGTACAGTTTTGGGAAGGAATATATAATACAGAGCACTTGCTCTGCTTTTCATATATATTTTTGTTTTCTCTTTATTTTTCTTTCTAGCCAATCAAACTCTGAGGATTTTTCCTCAGAGGATGAGAGGCTAGGCTCTTTGTCTCTTGGAGTGAAGAAAGCGGGTAAGTTTCTTCATGCATAAATTGGAAGTTTTGTTGTTTTAGTTTTTAATGAAGAGAAAGTGTGACCCGTTAATGGTTTTTATCTTTTTAGTTAACTTAAAACGCCTTTAAATCACCTGGGCCAACACTTGGTAAGGCAAGTGATCTCTATCCATGGAGATGCACTAGTTTACCCCTTGCGAACCTCTGGGAGGTGACTTGAAGGTAGGATTTTCTAGAATAGCCAACACTTGGTAAGCTTTTGGACTCCAAGGAGACATCCATTAGTTATCTCTTGCGAGCTTTTGACTGGTAATCCAAGGTTAAAGATCACCTTGAATGGCAAGTGCTAGGTGAGAGGTATGAGCCATTGCAAGATGCATCAGTGAGAGGGATTTAGTGTTTGAACCCATTAAAGGGAAGCATCTGTACAACACCGATTGGAGAAGGAACTATATGTTAATTCTCTAATGCGAGGAAAAGAAACAAGTGACCGGAACTCTCCTTTTTGTACAAGGAATCTGAGTCTAGTGATCTGAAACTCCAAGAAACACTTTTCTTTGTAAGTAAAATCAGTTACTATTTTTGGTTAGTTTAAAACCAAATTTTTTTTACTCAAACATCTTTATGTTTTCTTTTAAAGCTAACCTTGAAATGAAAAGGCACCAATTCAGCTTTGAATTAATATCATTTGTGAAGTGAAAACCCATCCCAGTGAACGATCCTAGAGCCACTATGCTATAGTAGCTTTGTCTTTGCTACCCTAGTATATGGTGTAATAGGTTATAAATTTTGTTGATTACTTCCTCAATCAAGGAGCACCAGCTGGACATGAATCAGCTGAGACACCAATTAGGCATGAATCAAATGGCGCCGTTGCCGGGGATGGTGCCACTTTGCAGTGATATGATCTTTTGAGAGTACTTGTGATCTTCATCACAAGTTTGATGACTTTTCTTTTCCTTTTACTAACTCTTTTTATTTCTTTATTGTTCATATTTTAGTATACCTTTTATTTAGTTTTTAGTTTACCTTAATTTTCTTTCTTTGAATTGTTTTTCTTTTGTTTTCTTTTGTGTTCTCTGTTTTTAATTCACAAATTGCTAGTTGTGCATGCCATATTGAATACCATAGCAGAGGAAGCCATGAACTTCATGAGTTATGTGGCTGAATTTTCAAGAAGATGGGATAAACCAAATGCTAGAGATTTGGGAAGAATGACGTCTCAACCTAAAGCTAACGGTGAGATGTATATTTTGAATGACGGCATGGACATGAAGGCAGAGATTGCAGCTATGGAAAGGAGATTGGATGAGCTAGAAATGAAGAACATGCAAGAAGTGCAAGCCATCTCTTAGACACCATTGCAAGCTATGCCTTGTGCCATTTGTCTATCTTATGAGCACTTGGTGGAAGAGTGTCCCATCATTCCAATGGAGAGGGAAATGTTTGGTGATTGCAACACCTACAATTCCAATTGGAGGGACCATCCAACATTCTCTTGGAAACCACAGCCACCTCAGTACCAGCAACTTGCTCAAGCACCTCAGCAAGCCTCAAACCTTGAACAAGCTATGATGAATCTTAACAAGGTCATGGAAGACTTTGTTGAAGCTAACAAATCCATCAATGCTCAGCTCAGTCAAAGAAATGACTGTGTAGAGAAAAAGATGGATGAAGTTCAAAATGGTCTATCTCAAAAGATAGATAATCTCCAAGATTCAATCTCAAGGTTTGCCAACCTCAAAACAATGCAAGAGAAAGAAAACTCTCCTTCTCAACCTCATCAAAATCAAAAGGGTATCCATGAAATGGAGGCTAAGGAGGGAGATAAAGAGGTTGATATGGCCACATTCAAACAAGAGCATGAAACAAAGAGTGAAACAGAGAAAGAAAATAGGGAGGAAATCAAAGGAAATAGAAAGGGGAAAAGGATAGAGAAAGATGGCTATGATGTTAATGTACAAGGAGAACCACAGAGGATAGTCATCAAGGAAGAAATGACGAAGAAACACATGCCTCCACCTTTTTTCCAAGCTTTGTATGGAAAAATCATACAAACCAAGCCCCAAGTGAGAGATGCAAACTTCATATGGGATCCGGGCAAGCTAAATCAGGATCAAATTTTTTTGATGGACTTAGTCTTTTTAAAGACTAACTAGTCCATAGCTGTTTGTTTTATTTATTACTTGTTTTAATTTTGATTTCAATGTTTTAATTTTGATTTCAATGCTTTAATTTTGATTTTAATGCTTTAATTCTAATTTTTTTTTTTTTTTTTTTTTATGTAATATAGGTTTTTGGAGGATCAAAATCAGGAAGAATTGCAAAGGAAGAAATCGGGAAGAAATCGGAGCGAAAACAGAGCAAAAACAGGGGAGAAAAAGAGCTTTACGAGATTTCGCAACCAAAGAGGAATTCTCTGCGAAAACGACTTTTTGTTGCGAAATCAATTCGCAACACTTTTCAATCCTCTGCGAAAGTTTTTGCAGTTGCGAAAGTTTTCGCAGCTGCGAATCCAAGAATGGCACACGAGTGCCACTCCGCAGCACAGGAGCCCCCATTTCGCAGCTGCGAAGTGGTCTGCGAACCACTAAGGCGTAAAAAGCCCCAATTCCGCAGCGATTTCTCCATTTCGAAGGATGTTTCGCAGTTGCGAACCCGATTTTTGGCACATGAGCGCCATTCCGCGGTACAGTGACTCCAATTTCGCAGCTGCGAAGTGGGCTGCGAAAGTGGTTTTCTCTTGCGAAACCCCCATTTTTGCTGCGGAATCGGCTTTCTTTTGCGAAATCACTTTTAGCACACGAGTGTCATTTTGCAGCACAGTGACCCTCATTTCACAACTGCGAAATGGGCTGCGAAATTTTTTTTTCCTTCTTTTCATCACTTTTGGGCTGCGAAATCACCTCCAAGCTTCAAAATGGCTGCGAAATCACCTCAAAGCTTCGAAATGGCTGCCAAATCACCTCCAAGCTTAGAAATGGCCTTCAAATTGTGAAATTGACTTGCAAAATGGAGGGAAGTTTGCAAAAACACCTTGCAAAGCTAAGGGAAGTTGCTAAAAAGCCAACAGAGCCCCACGCACCAGTTGAGTACCCTCTGGAACTCATGAACAACCGCCTCTCCATTTCAGCCATGGCCAAGACTAGAGGAGAGCCTCGCGCACCCTGAGATCACACATGAAGCCTCTCATTCCATTTTTTACTTCCTAAAACCATCAAATCCCATAGCTACCAACTGAGAGCTCCAGTTGAGGAGACTATGCCACCTAAGGAGACTACCAAAGCAGAGGTTGAAGTTCTGATCTAATCCACTCAAGAGGCCACCACAGATGCATCAGTTCCACATGACCCTACCATTACTTGATCATCTCTTTACTTTTTGTCTCTACTTATTATATTCCATGTTTTGATGTCTTATATTCTAGGATTGGATGTATTACTGATGATGCATCATATATAGACATCAATTCTTGTTTAAACTTGGCATTTTTCTATTTCCTCTGCTCACTAACTCTATTGTTTTTTTTTTTGAAACATGTGGTTTCTCCTATACGACTTAGACTCCATGTCACTCAGGAGGTACCATTTCTTCCCCATTTTTTAATCGCTTTTGTCACATTGAGGACAATGTTCAGCTTGGTTGGGGGGAGAGTTGAGGAAGTAAGTATTGTTAATAATGCTAAGTTATTTTGGTAATTTAGTTGCTTTTTGTTTAATTTTTAAAATTTTAAAGTTTTTTATTCTACTCTCCATGGTTATTAAGGAAAAATTTTCAAAATGAAAAGGGAGAAATTGAATTTTTGTCTTTTTACTTGACTTAGAGTTTGTATTATGCTTACTAAAGTTGATAAATTGTTGAAACATCTATTGAATTCAACCTCAGTTCTTCCACTTTAAGCTATCCACACACTGTGCACAATAGATTCCTTTTATAAAATGAAAAACTATTTCCCCCTTGACTTAGGAAAATTTTAGACTTGGTACCTTTGACCTCATTTAATAGTGTTGGGACACCTTATAAAAGGCCAATGAGTCTTTGAAAAAGAAAGAAAGAAAGAAAAATGTTTGCTTACCTTGAAACCCGAGCAAGGTCTGAGGGGTATATGGTGAAAATCTTTGAAGCCTGGTGCCCTAAGCCTTAATTGGTTGGGAGTCACCGACCTCAATGCTCGTTACAAGGGTGAATAGGTGGAGTTTAACATACTGTAGGTGCTTGGGTATTTAAAAATTCATTCTCAAAAGTCCGGGGTAAAATCCGAGGAGTTAGTGGTTGAAAGATCCTTAAAGCTTGATGCCCTAAACCTTAATTGGTTGGGAGTCATCGATGGACCCCCGTTACATGGACAATTTAGAAAAGAATGCCTTTAAGCTTTGCACTCCTACAAGAAAAAAAATTGTGAGAAAAGAGGTGCGTTCTTAGCCTATTGGAGGTTGATTAGTTTGCTAAGCTTTGAAAAAGAACTAGGTTGAGGGGAGAGATTAGTTCAACATACTATATTCGGAAACTAATAAGTAACACTTAGATTTTTGTGGAAGAGTAAGGTTTGACCCTTTGGGAGTGGAAACTCTTTTGAAGCTTAAATTTGCATAATGTAGCTCTTTATGAATTGTGACTAGGCAAATTATTTGATAGCTCCTATTGAAGTTTGAGTTTTATTTCTTTAATGTTCCATGTGAGAGTTTGATCAGTCATGCCACTTAAACATTTTTTGAAGTGATCAGCATGATGTTGTAAATTATGGTACTTTTATTTTATTTTTCTCTCCTTCATTGCTAAGGGACTAGCAATATGTCGGTTGGGGGGAGTGATTACTACTCAAAAAGTGCTATTTTATAGCTTGTAATTAACTCTTTTAAACACTTTTGAGTAGTAGTTATTGTCTTTTAACCCAATTAACATGTTAAGGACCCTTGCAATCAATTCTAATCAAATTGTGTTAAGTTTTGGTGTTTTGATAGCTTTTTGATCACCAAAGCAATCCGAGATTGAGGAGAGTTATTTGGAATCCATGGCAAAGCAATGAAGATCTCAGAAACATGAAGAACCAAAGCTTTGAAGTCCTTTGCCATAAGCAAATCCGGAATGCAAGGAGAAAAGCAAAGAGGAAAAATAGAGTGAAGAAAATAGAGGACAGCAGCTGCAGTCTTCCTTCGCACTTTTGGAGCACTTCCCGAAGTCCATTTTCTACATGCTATATACCATTTCAAAGCTCAGGAAATCAAGAATCCAACGCTTCAAACCGTGTATGATTTGGAGCTGAAATGAGGAAGTTACAGCCTTTGGAAGACAACTGCTCCAAGCTGAAGGAAGGATTCAGAAAAGTGCTGCGAAATCACCCTTTTGTTGCGGAATGATTTCACAGCCTTTTTGCACAGTGCTATGGTTTTCCCCTGAAGTTTCACGCCATGATGGAAGCCAAACACCACAAAATGAAAGCCAACTTCGCAGCGGTGCGGAACCAGCCTTTTGCTGCGAAGTAATTTCGCAGCCCTTTGTGTTTGTCTGCGAAATCTCACAGACCTCTTTTTCACCTGCGAAATGGTCCTTAGTGCTTCCCGATATTTGTAACCGACACTTGGAGATATTTTTCTTCAGATTTTTTATGTCTAAATCCCCATTTTCTCCTTATATCCCACCAATTATAGGATTCCTTAGTTATTAAGTTTGGAAAAGGGGTGAATAACCTCAGATATTTTGTTTTGTAATTTTCTTTATATATATCTCTCGGGAGCTTGTTCTTGAGAGGGGGGTTACAGAGAATCCTTTGTACAGTTTTGGGAAGGAATATATAATACAGAGCACTTGCTCTGCTTTTCATATATATTTTTGTTTTCTCTTTATTTTTCTTTCTAGCCAATCAAACTCTGAGGATTTTTCCTCAGAGGATGAGAGGCTAGGCTCTTTGTCTCTTGGAGTGAAGAAAGCCGGGTAAGTTTCTTCATGCATAAATTGGAAGTTTTGTTGTTTTAGTTTTTAATGAAGAGAAAGTGTGACCCGTTAATGGTTTTTATCTTTTTAGTTAACTTAAAACGCCTTTAAATCACCTGGGCCAACACTTGGTAAGGCAAGTGATCTCTATCCATGGAGATGCACTAGTTTACCCCTTGCGAGCCTCTGGGAGGTGACTTGAAGGTAGGATTTTCTAGAATAGCCAACACTTGGTAAGCTTTTGGACTCCAAGGAGACATCCACTAGTTATCTCTTGCGAGCTTTTGACTGGTAATCCAAGGTTAAAGATCACCTTGAATGGCAAGTGCTAGGTGAGAGGTATGAGTCATTGCAAGATGCATCAGTGAGAGGGATTTAGTGTTTGAACCCATTAAAGGGAAGCATCTGTACAACACCGGTTGGAGAAGGAACTATATGTTAATTCTCTAATGCGAGGAAAAGAAACAAGTGACCAGAACTCTACTTTTTGTACAAGGAATCTGAGCCTAGTGATCTGAAACTCCAAGAAACACTTTTCTTTGTAAGTAAAATCAGTTACTATTTTTGGTTAGTTTAAAACCAATTTTTTTTTTACTCAAACATCTTTATGTTTTCTTTTAAAGGTAACCTTGAAATGAAAAGGCACCAATTCAGCTTTGAATTAATATCATTTGTGAAGTGAAAACCCATCCCAGTGAACGATCCTAGAGCCACTATGCTATAGTAGCTTTGTCTTTGCTACCCTAGTATATGGTGTAATAGGTTATAAATTTTGTTGATTACTTCCTCAATCAAGGAGCACCAGCTGGACACGAATCAGCTGAGACACCAATTAGGCATGAATCAACTGGTAGACTGATGAGATGGCTCGTACTTTTGATAGAGTTTGATATCCAGTATGTTTCTTAGAAGTCTATTAAGGGAAGTATTGTCGCCGATCACCTAGCCTCACTACCGACATCTGAGGATAGACCAGTTGATGATGATTTTCCAGATGAGGAGTTTGTTGCTATGACCAACTTATCAGGATGGTTCATGTACTTTGATGGTGCAGCCAATCAGTCAGGGTATGGGATAGGTGTTCTGTTGGTATCCCCTCAGGGTGATCATATTCCGAGGTTCGTTCGTTTGGCATTTTCTGATCGACATCCTACCACGAATAACATAGTTGAGTATGAGGCTTGTATCCTTGGTTTAGATACTGCATTGGAACTTGACATTAGACAGATGGAGGTATTCGGTGACTACAATCTGGTACTTAGACAGATTCAGGGGGATTGGAAGACTAGGGATGTGAAGCTTAGGCCATATCACGCCTATTTGGAGTTGCTGGTTGTGAGATTTGATGACTTGAGATATGTTCATCTACCTAGAGCGCAAAACCAATTTACCGACGCCTTAGCTACCTTAGCTTCTTCTGTGGACATTCAGATTGATGTAGTTATACGTCCGTTGCTGATTGAGTTGAGGTCTGCACCTGCCTACTATTGTTTGATTGGAGAAACAAAGGTCTAGGATGAGCTACCTTGGTATCATGACATTTATCAGTTTCTTAGATCTGGCACATACTCTGAGGTAACCACTGCCAAGGATAGGAGAGCACAGAGGAATTTGGCCACTAGATTTGTGATTTGTGGAGATACCTTATACAGACGATCAACTGATGGTATGCTTCTATTATGTTTAGATCGAGCCTCTGTAGATCGAGTGATGAGAGAGGTTCATGCAGGAGTTTGTGGTCCGCATATGGGTGGACACATGCTGGCCCGTAAGATTATGAGGACAGGTTATTTCTGGTTGACTATGGAGACAGATTGTTGTCAGTTTGTTCAGAAATGCCCAGAGTGTTAGATTCATGGTGATCTCATTCATGCACCGCCATCAGAGTTACACGCTTTGACCTCGCCATGGCCATTTTCAATATGGGGTATTGATATTATTGGGAAGGTTTCACCAAAATCTTCCAGTGGTCATGAGTTCATCCTAGTTGCCATAGATTATTTCACCAAGTGGGTGGAAGCCGCATCATATGCGAGGTTGACATCTGCTAGGGTTGCCAGTTTCATCAGGTCACACATCATTTGTCGTTATGAGGTTCCTCATGAGTTGATTTCAGATAGAGGGGTGCACTTCCGAGTTGAGGTAGATACTTTGTTACAGAAGTATGGCATCCGACATCATAGATCTTCAGCATATAGGCCACAGACCAACGGGGCAGTAGAGGCTGCGAATAAGAATATTAAGAGGATTTTGAGGAAGATGGTTGAACCTTCTCGAAATTGGTCAGAGAAACTTCCTTTTGCATTGTGGGCATACCGTACCTCTTTTCGCACCTCTATAGGAGCTACACCTTACTCTTTAGTATATGGTATGGAGGTTGTTTTGCCGGTTGAGACAGAAATGGGTTCTCTGAGAGTAGCCCTTGAGCAGCAGATTTCTGAGACAGAGTGGGCTCAGGGTCAATTTGATCAACTTAACCTTTTAGATGAGAAGAGATTGAGAGCAGCAGATCATGTTCAAGCCTACCAGAGAAAGATAGCTCGTGCTTTCAAGAAACGAGTTAAGCCGAGACCATTACAGAAAGGAGATTTGGTTTTGAGGATTCTCAGAGGCTTAGTTGGAGACCCTAGAGGGAAGTTCAGACCTAGTTGGAATGGGCCTTATGTTATTCGAGAATTGACTCCAGAAGGGGCTGCATGGTTAACTGACTTAGATGGAAACCAGTTTTCAGAGCCTACCAATGTGGATCAGCTAAAGAAGTATTATATTTGAGATTATGGTCGCAGGATGGGTGGCCATCATTTCGGTCTGCCTTACACCTTATCACCTTTATTAACATATTAAACCTTTGCTAGCCCATTGAGCATCACGTGGTATGTTATAGCCTTATTTCTTTCCTATAGCCTTGATTACCATTTCTACACCCGAGTTGGGACCCTTTGGTGTATATGCATGCTTTGCTATGAAAGTCTCATGAGCTTTAAACTTATAGGCCTATCTTCTCATTATTGTCATCATCTCCTTATCACCCCGTTTGTTCTATTTTGCTATCATCACATTTCCATTCTCTTTCTTGCTTTTATCATTATTTGCTTCATTTTATCTCTTCTCTTCCTTGGGCTGATGATTCTTCACATCTTAGTGCAGAGAGGGCAGTCATATCACTCCATTCATCCCATCATTTGGCATTGATTCGGAGATTTTAGTTTGAGAGGTTGTCTCATGGGTAGGGGTTCATGTATTCATCAGTGATTTGAGAGAGTTTATTCATTTCTCGTATCTTTCTCATTGGAGTTTGACTTATTGATGATCAGAGCATGCGCTAAAAAAAAAAAAACAAACAAACAAAAAAAAGGAAAGAGAAAAAGCACAATGACATGTTTGTGTATGGTATCTTGCTCCATTGGGCACTTATATCACCTTTTGAGGTTTATTTACTGGGTATATTTGTCGTTGTGGGTTCTTGTGAGATTTTTATACGAGTTTTCACTCCTTGAGCCACTCTTGTTATGTATTTGGAGTGTTGAGGGTTCATGTGAGAGTTCTATGGTATCCTATGCTTATTGGACCATGGTTGATATGTATTAGGTATGAGGGATGAGCGACCTCTTACTAGGGTCTCCGGATCATTGTCTTATCCATCATTCCATCATTGGTGATATGACTTTCCTTTATTGTACTGACATGGATTAATCATCATCTATTCTACTTTCTCATTGCCTTCTTTTGTATCCCACTACCTCTTTCCGGATATTCATTCCACCTTTTATCTATTCCCTACATATTGATACACATTTCTGATTTGATACCTTCTTCACATCATTCACATGTTTCATTGATGGTTTGACCACCCATCCTTTCTCTCATTTCGCCATTGACATTTCCTTTAGTTACCTTTAGGTCCATGGCTCATGAGATTTTTCTATGCATTACATCTGGTACACGAGGGTATGGGTTTGATCATTGGGTATTTGAGTCTAGTTTCCCTTCACTTCTTTCACCCTTTCACCCTAGCCTACGTTACGTCCCGTGTCTTAAGACCACCCTGAGGCCATGAGATCAAGCGTTATCTTTGACAGTCTTCACTTAGACAGGTTTTTGTAGACTGGTTGAAGTATAGTCGTTATCATGTTCTCTTTTATGGAAGATACTTTTGGAAGCATTTGGTCTCTCTCTTGCTCGACATATTGATGTTTGATGGATTTTTGAGTTTGGAGACAGTTCATCGATGATGTTGGATTCATCCTTTTGTCGACATCAAATATCCACACTGGGGCATATTCCCCTTTCATTCGGTTGAGATGAGCCCCTAGTGGAGCACCTTCTTTGAGCCTGGGCATTTTCACCGATCAGAGATCCCTAGTGGAGTATGTTGAGATGATATCAGTTCCAGTGGAGCATTATTGAGCTCATTGACAGTTTTCATGATTCCAGGTTCCATCTGCGGAGTATTTTTGAGATAGACTAGTGGATCATTTTTTAGTCTGAGACAGTCTTCAGGGCAGTGTATAGATCTTGCATATTGGGGTATATTCCCCCATTTGGAGGTCACCAGATTCCCATCAGATTTAGTTAGGGATTCATCAGAGATGTGCTTCTACTCTCGAGATTATCATATTCCTCATCATTTTGGTTATTCATTTGAGATCAGATTTAGAGAGTCTTCCTTGAGGTATTGGCTGATACTTCATTCTGATTTCTTAGCGGATTATTGTTGAGTTGGAGACAGTTGATTGATGATGTTGGATTCATCCTTTTGATTGTGCGTCAAATATCCACACTGGGGCATATCTCCCCTTTTCTCTGAGGTTTCTAGTTGTTGTGGGATGATATGACTATTCCTATCCATGGTCAAAGAGATGTTTGATTGATTTTGATTGATTCTCTACTGTACATCAGTTATCCATACTGGGGCATATCCCCCTCTCCATGATGAGACTATGATCGGGCAGCTGTATATAGATGGATGATCGTTGTTGGTTGTTTATCTCACGACTTCGACATCAGATATTATACTGGGGCATATTTCCCTCTCCTTTGTGAGATTAGTTTGGGCAGTGGTATGAGGATGGATGATTGGTGCCGGTTGTTTACCTCATGACTTTGATATCGGATCTTATACTGGGGCGTATATCCCCATTTTCTTTGAGTATCTTTGAGATTGAGATAGTGGCCAGCTTGGTTTTAGATTGAGATTAGTTTGGAGCTTTCGGCGATTGATTATATCAGGACCTCCCTACATGGATTTGTTGAGATAGAGATGGATCATATCGCCTTTCACCAGAGGAGCATGGGTAGATCCTTTAGACAGATGTTCATGAGATAGATTACTTTCATCATTGTTACCTTGCAGATTGGGTTATCCAGACGAGCGATATTTTGTGCACTTTGAGATTTGCTTTTAGATGAGCCATGATATATGCACTTTGAGATTTAATTTTTGAGATTTGTCGACAGAGCAACTTTTCAGACACAAAGAGTTCTTTCAGTTTTGACTTTTCAGAGGTTTTTTCGTGATGCATCGGTTTCTGACCCATTGATTTCAGCGGATGATTGATTTACTGGTTGTTTTAGCAGTACGAGTACCCTGGATACTAGGGCATATTTCCCTTCTTGAGTTCAGTAGTCCAAACCTTGACATTTTAAGTCTACGAATTTGAGTCCATTTACTTCCTATTCCCTTTCGAGTTGGTCTTCTTTATCTGTTCCTTCTAGGCCCTGAGCCTCATAGCCTTGAGCTATCCACTCCTTCTAGACCCGGAGTCTTTCCAGCTCTAAGCTGAGTCTTCATCATTTGGTCACCCATGAGTGGTTTGACCGGGAGTTTGCATATCGCATTCTCTTTCTAGCCGATCAGTCATAGAGCCCGGAGCTCATAGCCCTGAGCTATTCATTGTAACCCCGAGTTACTCATTGCATCATCACCCAGAGTCATTTATGTCATCCATAACCCTAAGCTATTCATTGTCACTCCGAGTTGCTTATTGCATCAAGACCCAGAGTCATTCATTCCACCCATAGCCTTGAGCTGTTCATCATAACCCTGAGTTACTCATCGCATCATGACCCAGAGTCATTCATAACATCCCGAGCCCTGAGCTTACGACCCAGAGTCATTTGCGTCCTTCACATCCCTGAGACGTTTCGTTTTCATCATTCTAGCCACTTGCAAATGGCCTCAACTCGGCACCATGAGCCGGAAAGCATCCTGATCGGCTATCCCTTTAGAGCCCTGAGCTCATGACCTAGAGTCGTTTCTCTTATTTATGACCCAGAGTCATTCTTTCCATTTAGAGCCCTGCCCATGACCCGGAGTCATTCACTTCATTTATGACCTAGAGTCATTCATAGCATCCCGAGCCCTGAGCTTATGACCCAGAGTCATTTGCGTCCTTCACATCCCTGAGACGTTTCGTTTTCATCATTCTAGCCACTTGCAAGTGGCCTTGACCTGGCACCATGAGCCGGAAATCATCCTGATCGGCTATCCCTTTAGAGCCCTGAGCTCATGACCCAGAGTCGTTTCTCTTATTTATGACCCAGAGTCATTCTTTCCATTTAGAGCCCTGAGCCCGTGACCCGGAGTCATTCACTTCATCTATGACCTAGAGTCATTCTTAGCATTTATAGCCCTGAGTTCATGACCCAGAGTCATTTATCCTATTTACGACCCAGAGTCGTTTATCTTATTTCCAACCCAGAGTCGTTTGCCCTATTTTTGACCCAGAGTCGTTCATCTTGTCCATGACCTAGAGTTGTTCACCTCATCCATGACTTTGAGTCATCCTTTTCATCTCATTCCATCTTTGTGCTACTGGTCACATACCTTTCTCTCTTTACTGCCATTCCCCTACGTAGAGTTGTTCATTCCTTGTCGTTGCAGCCCCATGTTCTGACCTTACTCTCGCCATGTGCTAAGACAAAATCTCTGGTCATTCTCTAGTTCTTCGATATAGTCCACTTCGTTCCATTCTTTGTTCGTATTTTTACTCACATTCCTTACACTCGTGATCTCTACCGAAGAGGGGCATATTTGTAGACCCTCAATTTTGTCCTCCTAACACATGTCCTATTAGATACTTGTTCAATACTTTACAGTAGTTCCTTGGTGGCCCATAGCTACTCACGTTACTTACCTTTCTTGAGCCACCTCGGAGACTCTGGTTGAGGGATTGCCTAGCCCCTTATTGTGACCCTTGGCAGTTTTGATTTAGACGTAAGCTTTCCATTCCTTTTTAGGATAGTTCTTAAGCATGTTTAGGTCACTTAGACAATATCCGAATCACTTTAAGACACTTAGTTCATTAGGCACCACTAGGCCCCAACCCATTTAGTTCATTCATTGACTCACTTTCTTAGATGGTTGCATGATTGCATGGCCTACATGACTTGTGTGACTTATATGGATTTCTTTATCATTTTTATTTTATTTTATCTTATTACAAGTTTTCTACATCATATTTCTTGGCTTTTGGGGATGAAGAAATGGGCCGCCATCTATTTGGAAGGGGAATCGACAGAATTTTGAAAAAAATGAGATTTTGTTTTTTTTAGAAGGATAGCACATATATTATTTCTATGGGGGAATCGGTTTTAAAAGGGAAGAAAATAAGAAAGGAAAGGAGATTTAAAAAAGGAAGAAATGAGAGGATTTTCCTCCAGCAGATTTAGGGGGTTCTCTGGGGGGAAGGCTGATAGATATACGTGAGAGAGGAAGGGAGGGGATTCTTTTGATGGTCAAGGGCAGAGAGAGAAGTTTTCAAGGGAAGAGGAAGGAAGCACGGAAAAGACCAGTGGGAAAAATATGAGAATACAAAAACCAGTGGAGATTTTCTCACCCGAATGAAGTGTTTCCAGGTATGTTTACTGTAGACCCCTTCTTGATTCTGATTATCCTTTTGATGTATGAATTTTTGTTGGATTTTGAGTCTCGTTTGGGTGCTAGGGGATAGAATGACAGAGGTCATATATTTGTCTACATTGGTACTTGATTGCTTCTATAGATGTTGTTGATTTGTCTCTTTAGAGTTCTCTAATTTTGATTTAGGGTTGAAAGGTTCTATTTTTTTAATTTCCTGTGCATTACATGAGAACTATGGCTATACTTGTTTGCTGGAATCTGCTCGTACCTCTCTCACCATTCCAAGCCCATTGACAAAGTAATGGAATGTGGCTTGACTCGGTTATTCTTTTTTTATTATTTTTTATTTTTTATTTTTTCTTATCTCTATTCTGTTTTCTGGAGCTCTTTCTCTTTGTGTTTGTTTCTTCTTTTCTTTTCTTTTTCTAGTTTCCTTTTTTTGGGATACCCTGTCTCCGTTAGGCAGCAATTTTCGGAACTCTTGGAATGGGAGGAATTCTGTCCCACCAACATTTCACCTTCTCCGGATATTTCACATCCGGAATTTTGTCTCGCCGACATTCCATCTTCTCCGGATATCTCACATCCGAAATTCTGTCCGGCCCAACGTTCCACCTTCTCCGGATGTCTCACATCCGGAATCCTGTCCCGCCGCCATTCCACCTTCTCCGGATATCTCACATTCGGAATGCTGTCCCGCCGACATTCCAACTTCTCCGGATGTCTCATATCCGGAATGCTGTCCCACCAACATTTCACCTTTTCCGGATGTCTCACATCCGGAATTCTGTCCCGCCGCCATTCCACCTTTTCCGGATATCTCACATCTGGAATGTTGTCCCGCCGACATTCCACCTTCTCCGGATGTCTCACATCCGGAATCCTGTCCCGCCACCATTCCACCTTCTCCGGATATTTCACATCCGGAATGCTGTCCCACCGACATTCCACCTTCTCCGGATGTCTCACATCCGGAATTCTGTCCCGCTGACATTCCACTTTCTCCAGATATCTCACATCCGAAATTCTGTCCTGCCGACATTCCACCTTCTCCGGATATCTCACATCCAGAATTTTGTCCGGCCGACGTTCCACCTTCTTCGGATATTTCACATCCGCTACCTAATGCCTGATGGGATAGGAGAACGATTCAATTTCCTCCGGTCAGACATGTCCGGATCCTCTGATAGCGCTTACCCGGAGAGCATCCGCAGCCGACAATTCAGATTCCCCGGACAGCTTGGCCACCTTACCACACATCATACTCCTTCTAATGTTTCTTTTTTTCTTCTTTTTGTGATCTTTTACATCTTAAATCTAAATTTCAAAACCTTTTTTTCGTCGAAATAACTCTAGTTTTCTTTAAGCTCCTTTAGGAGTTTCTAGGCTTAAAATCCAGATTTCAACAAATCTTTTGCTGCCATTTTCCTTCTGACATGCGTTTTCACTATTTTTATTTGATTTTCAACTGATTTTCTCAATTTTCAATAAGCATGAACAAAATTCATGGTTCCAAATAGTGGGATTCACTGAACCAATTCATGCAAAAGCAATTAGGGCTTTGGAGGGGGCCCAACATTCATGATATTCTCATCAATATTGTTTGCTTGATATTTGATTGATTGTGCTTCCTCTTTGTGGTATTGAGATTATTTCACACTCGTTGCTAAGCAAACTTTATTTCCCATAGAGGAGTATTAGCTTGCTATCCAGGTACACTCTTCCTGCCCTCAAACTCTAAAATTCTATGAATGTGTATGTTATCATGAGCCATGCCCATGTTTGATGCCATAATTGATTGCCTTGATGCTTATTTGATCATGTTTGATAAAAATACATATTATGCGTCGTGTTTTCAAACTAACCTTTGATGTCTTGTGATAGCGCTTATGAAGCAGTCCAGGTATGTACCCTAAATCTTCGTCATGATTGTGATTGGTTTTTTCTGCTAAGCATGCTATCTTTCGAAATCACCTAGCCTACTTGGGTATCCATGATTAACCGTTTAATTGCTATATTTCCCTCAACTAGTCAGTAGAGACCTTTGTAGGGCTTAGAGGGGTGCTACCTCCTAGAGGTACCTTCCCAATAAGTAACCTGATCCTCGGACCTAGACTCAGGTTTCCCAAAGACATGCTTTTTCCAAAACTATGGAGTCACTTTTTAGGGTTTTTCTTTCTTGTTTTGTTTTCCCTTTAAAATAAAAATAAAATAGGTGGCGGCTCCAACTTTTCCAAAACTAAATTTTTTTTTCACAAATAAAAAGCGAGTCTCGCCGATCGAGTGGGGATGCACGTGAAAAATGCGGGTCCACAGGTATGTTTGATTGTTCAGAAAAATTGTGAAAATAAAAAATAAATATTACTTTTGAGTGCTAGAGGACAAAAAATGCCACTTAATGCAAGTACCAGACACACTAGAAACAATAGATTTTTGGGTGCATTTCATTATTGGGAAAAAGTGTGAAAAGAAAAAATAAATTTTGAGTACTAGAGGAAAAAACCCTAATTTAAAGCAAGGATCAGACACGAATGATAATTTTAAACTTCATATTCTTTTATCTTTACTTGGTACTTTTGGAACCAAGGAATGATTTGGGTTTTATTGGTAGTTTTGTGTATAGGCAATATTGGTGGGGTATAGGTAGGATTGGCACCATTGCAAAAGAAGCTGAGGAGTGGACAAATGGTGACAGGTGAGATTTGGAACAATTAGAGGCCATTGGATAATGAAGATCCAAAGGAGTATGCTAATCCAAGTGTTATTCAATGGCATAAGGTCACAGTGTATGCTGAGAATTTGAAGAATGTTGTGATGAAGCATATCTTACACGAGTAAAGTTTGATGCTACACAACAGATTGATTTTATTATGTTGCTCAGAGATTGTCTTTTATTTTATTTTTATTATTAGCAGAGTCGGAGAATGTCTTTTAGCTTCAATTAATTGTCAAACCATGGATTTTCTATTTGTCGGTAGTTTGTTTTTATTTTTCTTGAATGACACTTTAATGGTTTACCACTTTTTTTGCTTAAAGAGAGGGCTTTAATGGAGAAAAAAAAATCAGTTTTAGTCAAGGCAAAGAATACTGAAAGATCAGCAATGCAATCTTTTCAAGAGAAGTCTATCATTGTAGAGTTTTACACTAAGGTATTTCCCTAAATTAATATGTCAACTTTTACTATCTTTTATCTACCTTGAATATTGGAGAATGGATAATTGAGAAGAAACCCTCAATGCTAATAAAATGATATATATCTAGTAAGAAAATTGGCATAATATTTTTCCTACAAATCCTGAAGTTTAGAAGATTGGTCAATCCTAATATGCCCAATTTTAAAAAACAAATATATCTAATAATTAAAAATTGTAGAATTAGAATTCTGTTTCTTGAAATGGTTTATGGCTTTTCTTAAGATAGTGAAGGAAGTGGTAATGGAGTAGGTGGCACTTTGCACTAGAAATTCATTTTACTCTGTGCTAGGTTTCTAATCTTCTCAATAAAACTCAATTGAATAAGCATACAAACTTTAGGATTGGGAAGAACTCGTACTCTACTCTTGATAGTCGAACTCTAGACATAGTATTTGGGGTTTAAGGCCCAAATCCACATGCCACTTTGATTTTCCAAACCAAGCATAGCCCAAGTGATTATAATAACTTCATGTCTTATATTTTAATCTAGGGTAGTCAATGGAATACTCCAAACAATTACTCAAATGAAGATAACAAAATTTTTAAAAATAATAAATATAGATACATTTAGTAATCTAGAGAACCAAAACATACTCAAATACAAAATGTTATATGTTTAATACCTTTCTAAATGCCTTCTCAAATGCTGCAACCATCTCTAAAATCAAAGTTCCTTTCCCAGTTCTCAAGTCGTACACTTCACAACTTGTTGTAAGATATCTCATGAAAATCAATATTGACAAGGTTTACTTCCCATTTACTCAAGTGATTTATGACAATGTCTAGTTCTGACCTCTCCTAAAAAATTCAATATGCAAGTGCCTGCAAAGATTGAATTGTTTTAATGCAAGAAACATTTTCTTTTCTAGGTGGTGGGTTAGGGAAGTAACAAATACCAACACTTACTCAAGGAAGGGTTGGAGAGTGGGACCTACTAAAGAAACTTTTTTCTGACTATTTTCATTGCCCTAAGAAAAATATAGAATCAGTAGCATCCATTGAACTTAATGACATAAAAAACTACTAAATTTCCTAGAATATTTCAGAAATAGTGATATTCAACCTTGTAAACCCGAAAATAATCAGCAATGGTAGCCCTCTATTCATTGGTCAACTTGAAGATGATTGAAGTATGATCCAAATCTTTAGATGTTGTACATATAAGAAACCAGAGGAAAAAGAAATTATGAAATGTTTAAGACAAGACCGAACACATTATACTCGGTTGAACGTATACACATATATACCTTACCTCTGAGGGCAGTATCAATCACTTTAATAGCTACCGCCATTTGTGGCTAGCAATCCAAGCAAACATCAACACCCGAGTAGCAGAAGGGCAAGGAACTAACTCTAAAGACAGCTGAAAGAAGGGAGTAGCCAACACAAATTCCATTAGCATGCACAAGATACTTGCATGACACCAACCATCATCATCTTGAGAAAAGAAAAAGAGAAGGAAAAAAGAAAAATCTCCATAAGTTGATTTGCATGCACACCCCTAGCTAATACTAGAGCTTTCAAGTGAACTAATTGTAGTAGTTGGATTTTGATTAAGAATGGGGCTCCAATAATTATGGGGTGGTTCTACTTAAATAGAAATGGATATGAGGTGGATACTTATGCTAGGTGTCCTCAACTAAGATCCTTTAAACCACCCTTTTATTTATACTTAAGAAATAAATTGAATACTTTAATTCACTTCTAACCAAAAAAATGCAAACTCGACAAACATAAACCCTTATGAAACCTCAAAAGAAGTGATCTAAATGAAATGAATAAAAGTAGATCAAAGTAAACCCTCTTAGGACTAGTCATGCAAGTATCCAAAAAAATCTCCACACTGAGTAATTAAACAAATAGAACGAGTAATAGAAATCAAAGTGCATGATTTTCTATACAAGAAACCTTAAGATGAGACCCCTTCATAACTTTTCAAGTAATGAAAATTAACTAAAAATCAAACAACAAAAGAAAACTAAATGTTATTTCTTGTAAATGAATGAAGTCTAAAGTGGTTAATTATTATGTTTCTGCAGTCTGAAGAAGTAATCTCTAAAACCCATTCATGATGAATAACACTACACACAACAAGGAAATGATAAAAGCATATAAAAAACATAGCAATAGCTAGATTTGAATTGTTTAGATATGATTTTATAGGTTAAAGAACTGTAATAATCCATTGAAAAAAATAGTTAAGAGATAATTAATGTAATTTTTAACAAAAAATTATAGGGGCTTGTACTATATTTTTTTAACAAATACCAATTTTTATAGCTTTTGGTATAACATGTACAAATTTAATTATAATTTATAAAGTAACCTTTGTGCAAATTTTATAAATTCGTAATAGCATTATGTCCAACATCTTTCAGCCACAATTCGTACTCTCAACTTCTAAGTTGATGTCCATATTTTGTCACTTCATAATAATGTCTCCATGAGCAAAGATTATGCACATTTTAATCATTGGAACTCTCCATCGATTAATCTTTTTTTTTTTTTTTTTTTTTGGGTTACAAAATGGAGAAAAGATATGTGAATTTCATTTTGCTTTTGGGCACCCATTGGCTGAAGGTTCAAGGCGTCTGTCATCTTCGTACCATAATTCTAGTAAATACTGAAATGGAAATCTTTGGTTTATGCATAGACTCAATAATTAAAAAATAAGATAAAAATAAATTCAATAAAAATCAACCTTGTGATGACCAAAAGGATAAAAACTCTTCACTTCTCCACATCAACCAACGTCTTTGCCACAGGCAAGGCTCATGGTGATGGACCAACAAAAATAAGCTCGAAACAGAATGATACTCTTACCCATGGGGACAATGTCCACGTCATGAAGAACAAAATCTCATATTTTTAAAGACTGCACTAGGGAAATCCACGTCATGAAGAACAAAATCTCAAACTTGCCATTGAAAAATCTCCAAACACAGGTTCAAATTGTTGTGTCAATCTCGCTGACTTGAATTCAAACCCTAGAAGTATTGTTCAAAACCACACAACGCATTATAAAATCAATCCTAAAAGATCAATGAGAAAACTAGATTTTAAAATCCCTAACACATGAATCTAAAATAACAAAACCCAAACATAAAATCAAAACTGAAATCAACCTCAATAAATTTCAGAAACAACAAATTAAAAGAGTAAAGCACAAAAGGGGGAAAACACATGAAACAATCTTTATACAAGCCCTAACCATAGATAAACCCAAAAAAAAAAAAAAAATCAAAGCAGAGAGTTACCATTGAGCATCTATTTTTCAAGCTTAGAAAAGGTTTAATGCCATTGATAACTAGCTGGCTAATGGTGGATTTCAAGCTTCTGTATTTCGGCGTTAGTAGCTCTCAACGGCTATGGTGAGAATAAAGAAATGAGAGGCTTAGGGTTTGGGATGTGAGGTTATCGATGATGATGAGGATAAAGTTATGGGCTCTTGGGGGGTTAAGGAAATTGAAGATGGCTGAGGGTAAAGGCTAGGGTTTTTGAGATAGTTAATATCTTTTTAGAGTGCGAGTGTCCATAGATAAAAGATAAACGAGGGTGTGAGAATTCATAGATCTTTAGGTGATATGGTGGGTGTGAGAATGAAATTTTAGAGGGAATTGTGTGTTTGGCAAAAATTTCACATATGTATATATAATGTTTTAGAACATGGCGCTTTAAAAATGCGACAAGCTAGGAAGAAATTATTTATTGACGCTTAAATAAAGCACCAAGGTCTCCAACAATTCTGCAATCAATGGCGTTTTTAAAATGTGCCATTGAATAGGAGTGCCATTGCTTCTCCATAAAGCGTCATTGTTAATCAAGCCTTCACAAAACGCCAAGATATGTTGCCAGTTAGGTTAAATATTGACACTTTTAAAAAACGTCATTATTCATATTTTTTGTAGTAGTGATTTTATTTCTTTATTTGTTTTAGCTACTTATTACTTAATATGTTTTCAATAATTTGGACTTTGGTTTTTTACAATGTTCTATAAAAAAATATAAAATGATATTTAAATTTATTCTGACAAAACGACTTGCTTTTAAAATAAATTATTAAAAAACTGTTTTGAGTCTAAACTTTACAAAACATATATTTCAATTAAAAAAAAAAAAAAAAAAAACCCTGTTCTTAAAATCCGTTGAAGCCCAAAAGAACTATTCTATTTACATATTCTCATCTTCATTGAAAAGGAAAATTATAGACAATAAAAGGAGTGATCTGTTTAACAGTACTATTGACAGTATAACCAAATGAACTTCCAAAATAAGTATATTAATTTATGTAATGTTTCCTCCTTGATCATAAACTAATTTACACAAGCAGATAACAACCAATTTGACAGTTAGAAAATGTGGAGTGCAAGAGTTAAATTCAGCCTGTCAACAATCAGCAAGATTACAATCCTATCATGCTATGAAATATAATGATAATGCTACTGCAATGAAGTTCGATTATTCTAATGTGGAGTGCAGGAGTTAAATTCAGCCTGTCAACAATCAGCAAGATTACAATCCTATCATGCTATGAAATATAATGATAATGCTACTGCAATGAAGTTCGATTATTCTAATGTGATGTTTCAGGTATATTTGTTCTCTCGTGATTTAAATTAGCAGCTACTATCTCTGGCGATGATTGCCCACCAGTTGTGATTGAGCTCCAACCACTGTGCTCTGAAGAAGAGGTTCCTTGTTCTCCGGAGAGGGGAATATCATTGTTGGTTTGGTTGGAAAAGGTTGATGGCCTTGGAGAGCAGTTAGTCACTGAGGGAGAGGCTCCAACTGCCGCTATAGGCTCATTGCTACCACTGTATGGCTGGTCAGGTATTCTGAAAGTATGAGAGCTGAGGTCTTTTTTATCAAAAAGTGTCATCAAGGTCTTAATCTTTGTCCATGCCGAATCTTCGCCCATTACCACAACTCTATGTTTATGCAGGAACATGGCAATACCTATGATCAGAGCTAAAGATGAAGTGACTCCAGTAATGAGGAAAAGGCCCCAAAAGCTATCAAGGCTGATATTGTTAGAAGAAGGTGAGCTTCCATTATCATCTGAACAACTAGTTTTTTTCCCTAAACCACTTTTTCTCAATCTGTACCATTTCATTTCCCTCAGTCACAATTAAGACTGCCTTTGAAACATCAGGTACCAGAGGAGAACCTATTGGGAAGGCCTGAAATTCCAACAAAAAAAAAAGAAAAGCTTACACATGAAATGCACATAAATATTGGGAATGAGTATTTGTTTGTGAGAGGAGAGAGCACTTACAAATCCGAACCCATCAAATTTGTATGTTGGTTGAACCATGGTATATTTCGAGCAATGCTGTGCAATGAAGAGCTTCATGTAAGGTATCTCATCAAAGGCAGCAGCAATACCTCCATTTGCACTCCCTTTCGAGAGTAGTTCGGCTAATTTTTCTGAAGAATTATAGATCCTAAACTTGGATTCGTCAAAGTTTATCCTTTTCAAGAATCCGAGAACGAAAGAGTCTTGTTGGTAACCTACATACTCCCCTTTTGCTTGTAGCTCTTTTATGTCTGTAACGGTTGGCTGGAGCTGTTGGACGGTTAACATTGAGGTCAAGCTGGCGGTGTAACTTTGAGTAAGAATGAGCAACACAAAGAACCATATCATGATCATCACAAACCGCGCCAAGTTGCTCACAATTCTCTCCTCTACAAACATAGAACCAGAAAATCAACATCATTTCAGCAAATGAAGTTAATTTGTGGGAAGAGAACTTACTTTGTGCAAACACCATAGTTGAGAAGGAGAACCAGAAGATGGTGCCTGCTTGATGTGAATGCGGGCCCCTGAAATCTTCATTTATTCGATGTTCAAGAACCCAAATTACAAAGAAACACGCACTAGTCACCCAGAGATCCCAAGTCAATGGCTTCAAGAAAATCCATGCGCTTTTGCTTTTGTTGTCTTTGATGGGCACGATCATTGATACGCCAGATTCAGTGTAGGGTAATGTAAAATCTACATAGTTGGACCTGTTCGCTACAATTGTAATATCTCCCACCACGGCATCATACTTCTATTTGTAAAAAAAAAAAAAACAAAGGGAATTAGAAATCTTCTTGTATATTTCATTGAATAGGTTGATAATGTTGGTGCTCTTTTGTGTATCCAATAAAAACAAAATGAAGATACTAGAAAGAGTGAAGAGTATGACTGACCTTTAGAAACACTTGATGTATCAAATCATTGTAGCTACCGTTAGACTTGCCGTCAGGGGTTCCGAAGGGAATGTACTCGTAAGGAACATCATATGGTAGTGAATCCATCACCGCCTTAAATACATCTATGCAGTACCCAGTGACCTCCTTTGTGGCATTAGTTTTGGGATCCCATGTCACATTTACAAATTCACTAAAACCATTCTTCACTGGAACTCCTATTCTCAACTTCTTCTCATTTACTGGAAGCACCCAACCTTTAGGGACATAAGTAGGTTCTCCAGGCCATACAATTGTTCCTAGGTTGTCCTTAGAAGTGGAATATGTCTTTGAATTTGTGTGTGAGAAATTCTGTCTTCTTATAATTCCATTTTTCGGAGTCCAAAATCCTACCCCTCTTTCCCCTTTCCCAATCACATTAACTATCTCAAAGGCTGTCGAGTGAAGTTGCCCATCAAATATTTGAAAATATCCACTGAGACCTTTCATTTTGGTACTTAACAGTGACTGGAGAAGATTTGTACCAATTTGAGAGACTCTAATGGTGTCAAGAACCATCGAATTGCTGGAAATATTAGTCTTTTGGAAGCTGAAGTTTGTTGCCCCAACTTTCTCAACAGCCATGGCTAGTGCAGAAGCAGCGTCATAAGCCCATAATCCAAAAATGTTCAGCTCAGAGGTCTCATCTTTTGGATGATCTTGCCGGAACTTCCTTTTCCATCGGACTCTGAAATTTTCGAGCTCTTTTGTTCTTGGAACATGAGGCTTTACGCCCAACACCCCCTGCATTGAGTCAATGACTGAGGGATCCAAAGTACTCAAGAGCTCGGTTAGCCCATCAGTTAGTATCCAAACATAGCCCTCTTCCATCATTCGAATCTCATCTGCTTTGGTAAAAAAGCGAGAGCCGAGAGGTGTAACCATGTGTACAATGAAAACTCTAGTTTGCATTGTCATCAGCTTGTAAAGCTCTTCACCAATTTGATCATCAGTGGCTGATGGAGAAATTACACTACGGTAAGTGACACGGACATCGATCCCTTGCAAGGCATCAGTCATATAAGGTATAATTCCATCGCCATACACATTGTCCACGTAAATAAGCACAACTTCTCTCCACCCAAAGGCCCGGACTATTGCCCTTATTGCTGGTACTTGAGCTGAGTCATTTAGGGTAGCTCGGATAAAATATTGGCTCTGAAGCGAAGAAAGAGAGGGACTTGTTGCAGAAAAGGAAATGATGGGCACCCGAGCTTTGCTTCCAAGACTGATCATGAAGTTGGCCTGCGTCGATGATCCGGGCCCTATTATGGCCTCCACTTCTTCATTTTGTAAGAGGTCTACAGCTGAGTTCAGGGGCACGCAGGTTCAAAAGATAAACCAGCATTTAAATGAATTAATAAATTTAAAGATTCTGACTTCTCTCTCTCTCTCTCTCTTTAATTTTATTTTAATTTCTACTCTACTGTCAGCAATCAAACAGCGTACAAAACCTTGTTTACCAGATTTTTTTTTTTAAATATAATAATAAAATATGATGTGATACTATAATTTGAGAGGAAGACGACCCATTTATTGTATGCTCAACCAGATACAACCTGCTATTCATCTAATGAAATAGGGCCATTTGGGTTAGAAGTCTATCAACTTCACCCAAAAATTACATCAATAATTCATTTAATCCCAATTAAGATTTATTTAAATTATTTTAAAATTTAAAATTATCTGCATTATAGGTTCTTTTTTTAAAAAAAATAATGTATCAAAATTATAATATAGTTATTATAATTTATTACTGAAAGCCTTAATACAAAAAATTAAAATCTATAAATCAGCACAAATATGAAATCGAACCATCACCGCTAACCTAATCTCACTAATTTTATATCGTTTTCGACTTATGTTCATAAATAATGTCGATACCGATACCATTATAGTTTTTTAGCACTGATTACTACCCCTTAACATATATTATTATTTTTAAGATATATATATATATATATATATATATATATATATATATATATATTAAAACTTTATAATTATTTGTAATTTTAATAATTTATAAATTATATATTTATAATGCAATTGGTTCAACCACGGTTTAATCATTAGTTCAATCACTAAACTATAAAACCATAACTTTTTAAATTTTATAATAATTGATCTAATTCTGAAAATATTAAATATAAATAATGCATCAACTTCAAAACGAATTCAACATTATAGAGTATTCTTGTAGCTTTTCTAAGAGAATACTCAAAGCAAATATCTTTTGGTATGCTAGTTAAATTGCTCCCAATTAAGTTTATTAATTCTCAAAGAGAATAAGTCCAACGATGTTCCTCGAAACGCAAATGGATTGACTCAACATAAATTGCTTCATTTTTCATTTTTTTTTTTTCAGAATAATAAAGTTTGGTTTTCTAAATGGTGCAAATATTTAGAACATGTTTAGTAACTATTCTTTTATTTTTGTAAAACAAAAGTTTATTTAAAAACTTGAAATATTTTTAATCTATTTTTAATATTTGTATAATTATTTCTTACAACAATTTTTAAAAACAAGTGAAAATAATATAAAATTAAGAATAAAAAACACAAAACAATTTTATGTTATTATACAATTTTTTGTTTTGTATGTTTTTGTTCTAGAGAACAAAAAAATATTCTAAAAAAACAATTTCCAATCAGGCTCTCGGATTATTCTGAAATTATTTAGACTGCTGAGTTTAACTCTTGAAGGAGAAGATTTAAGGGATAGTACCTGCTGCAGCTGCACCAACAACATCTCTTTTGGAGTCTCTGATTTTTGTAACCACCCTGGTTTTGTAGTGACCATGAGAGGCATACAAGTCTGAAAGGGCCATGGAGATGCAGCTCAAGCCCATCTTCCCAACCCATGTATCCAAGTCCAGAACCACTCCCACTTTAACTGGTATTGTTGTGTTCTGTGCCATGCCCTTTTCTATGAAGAAAATCGTGGGAAAGAGAAAGAACAAGAGAGAGGTAAGGAGTTGGGTAGGGTGCCTTCTCATCTTTGAACTCGTTGGAAGCTATGGTAGTCATAATATTGGAGAGAAACTAAGAGATTATTTATAGGACTTAGAATTTTGAATTTTGAAACCAGAAGCCAGCTGGAATCAGGTCTACTCTGCAGTCAACTTGAGAAGGACGCCCAACTGGACTCTCGTCTCTTTATCGACAGCATGCAAGGAAACTGCATGTCCTGTTAGATGTACGTATATTCGCATACTTTTTTTTTTTTTTTTAAATAATTATATTTATTTTATAATTAATTTTAAATAAAATATTATTAGTAGTTATCATTTTTCCATGATTTTACCATTCATTTTTAACAAAAAACTGTATAATTTACAGATTTATTGAAATATTAGAATCTTTATTTATAATTTTTATTCAAAAATTATCATTTTTTAACCAAAAATATATATAATTTTTTAAAAATTAGTATTATATTATTTATTTAGATGGTTATTATTTATTTATTTTATTTTATTTTATTTTTATTTTTTATAATTTAATAAACATGGAACCAGCTGAGTTTAGTTTGTTATTTGTATCACTTCTAGAGTAATGGGCACATATTATATGAAGAAAAATAAAACCTTGAATTATTACAACTAATTTGGGGGGCATGATAAGAGATAACATCTCTTTGATTTAATCTATTTACCTTGACCATATCAAAATATCCTTTGTAAAATTTGTGTATCTTACAAGATACGCCATTGATGATATTCATTATATAAAGACTTTTCTACGAAACAGAAAATTAAATGTTGGATCTTGTCATTGAAAGCAAAGGTTGGGGAGGGTAGGGTGGGGGGTGGAGGGGGACCATCTTTTACCTTAACCAAATCAAAGTATCCTTTGTAAAATCTATATATCTTATAAGATACATCAAATCAAAGTATCCTTTGAAAAATCTATTTTGTAAAATAGGCAAAAGCCATCTTTTCAACTCCCATCAACATTAATGATGATGCTCCTTGTATAAAGACTTTTTTTGTAGCCATCTTTTCAACTCCCAAGTAATTGGGGGGATAGAGACAATTATGAGGGGATATTGTACAAAGAGAAAATCTATGTATCCTACATTAATGATGATGCTCCTTGTACAAAGACCTTTTGTAGCCATCTTTTCAATTTCCAAGTAATTGGGTGGGGGGGGGGGGAAGACTTTTTTTTGTAAAAATCTATGTATCCTACAAGATACATTAATGATGATGCTCCTTATACAAAGACTTTTTGTAGCCATCTTTTCACTTTCCAAGTAATTTGTGGGGGGGGGGGGGGGGGGGGGGGGGGGGGAATAGAGAATTATGAGGGGATAGAGCCTCCACACATATGAGCTTAAATAAATAAATAATAAAAAATAAAAACAAATAAACCAAAGATTTTAATGTAGTTTGGTTACTAATATAATCTCTTCAATTATATGAAATAAGCGATTAAATGTTGGGTCTTCACATTGCAAGCGAAGGTTTGGTACCATCCTTAGAGTCTTGATCTCTTTCTAACTCCAAGCATATATATTACAAGGAATGGGAGGGGTGGGGAGTACATCAATAGTAATTAACATTTATCAATTGAGAGAGAAGATTTTGATAATACATTAAACCAAAATTCTTTGTATGAAGTTTCGTTGTACCTCAACATCAGTTGACATTTATTATTGAGAAAGACAATTTTGATAATATATTAAACCAAAATTCTTTGTATGAAGCTTCATGACAACACATATGATAGTTTTTTCCTACCTATAAAAATTAACTCTACCTTTAGTCTTTGCACCTCCACACATATGAGCTTAAATAAAAAAATAAAATAAAATAAACCACAAGATTTTAATTTAGTTTGGTTACTAATATAATCTCTACAATTATTGGATACACCAACACTTTAAAATTCAATAATTAGATGAAGGTAAAAATGTTATAATAATAAAAGCTGCCATTCTTTTTTATATTAGAGTTGCACTTTTTTTTCACTCAATAATGAAATCTCCCCTCAATTACAATCACACACTTTTTCTTTTCGCTCTCTAATGAAACCTAATTTTTTTAAAAAAATATATAGCTACAGGCTCAATCATTGCAAGCTCAGTGGAGAATCCCGAACATCTTTTATGTAAGGTTATAAAATTTGTGTCATCTTACAAGATACAATAAAGATGATGCTCCTTATACAAAGACTTTTGTAAAAAACAAGCAACTAAATATTAGGTCTTGTCACCACAAGTGGAAGTTTGGTAGCATCCCTAGTTTTAACCTCTTTCCAACTTCGAGCACATATATTACAGAGAAGGATGTGTGTGTTTGTGTGTATGGGGTGGGGGGAGGTTTACCTTGACCAAATCAAAGTATCCTTTGTAAAATCTATGCCATCCAAGACTTTTCTATGAAATGTGCAATTAAATGTTGGGTCTTATCACTGCAAGCGAAGGTTTGGTACCATCCTTAGTGTCTTGCCCTATTTCTAACTCCAAGCATATATATTACAAGGAATGGGAGGGGTGGGGAGTACATCAATAGTAAGTAACATTTATTAATTGAGAGAGACGATTTTGATAATACATTAAACCAAAATTCTTTGTATGAAGTTTTGTGGTACTCAACATCAGTTGACATTTATTGTTGAGAAAGACCATTTTGATAATATATTAAACCAAAATTCTTTGTATGAAGCTTCATGGCAACACATATGATAGCTTTTTCCCGGTTATAAAAATTAACTCTACCCTTTAGTCTTTGCACCTCCACACATATGAGTTGAAATAAAAAAAATAAAAAAAAATAAAAACAAATAAACCAAAAGATTTTAATGTAGTTTGGTTACTAATATAATCTCTACAATTATCGGATACACCAACACTTTAAAATTCAATAATTAAATGAAGGTAAAAATGTTATAATAATAAAAGCTACCATTCTTTTTTATATTGGAGTTGCACATTTTTTTTTCACTCGATAATGAAATCTCCTCTCAATTACAATCACACACTTTTTCTTTTTGCTCACTAGTGAAACCTAATTTTTTTTTTAAAAAAAAAAAAATATAGCTATAGGCTCAATCATTGCAAGCTCAGTGGAGAATCCTGAACATCTTTTATGTAAGGTTACAAAATTTGTGTCATCTTACAAGATACATTAAAGATGATGCTCTTTGTACAAAGACTTTTGTACAAAACAAGCAATTAAATATTAGGTCTTGTCACTACAAGTGGAGGTTTGGTAGCATCCCTAGTCTTGACCTCTTTCCAACTTCAAGCATATATATTACAAGGAATGGTGTGTGTGTGTTTGTGTGTATGGGGTGGGGGGAGGTTTACCTTGACCAAATCAAAGTATCATTTGTAAAATCTACATCATCCAAGACTTTTCTATGAAATAAGCAATTAAATGTTGGGTCTTATCACTGCAAGCAAAGGTTTGGTACCATCCTTAGAGTCTTCACCTCTTTCTAACTCCAAGCATATATATTACAAGGAATGGGAGGGGTGGGGAGTACATCAATAGTAATTAACATTTATTAATTGAGAGAGACAATTTTGATAACACATTAAATCAAAATTCCTTGTATGGAGTTATGTGGTACATCAACATCAGTTGACATTTATTGATTGAGAAAGACAATTTTGATAATATATTAAACCAAAATTCTTTGTATGAAGCTTCGTAGCAACACATATGATAGCTTGTTCCCACCCATAAAAATTAACTCTACCTTTAGTCTTTGCACCTCCACATATATGAGTTGAAATGATAATAATAATAATAAAAATAAAAAAGATTTTAATGTAGTTTGGTTACTAATATAATCTCTACATTCACCGAATGCACCAATACTTTAAAATTCAATAATTAAATAAAGGTAAAAATGTTATAATAATGAAAGCTCTCATTCTTCTTTATACTGGAGTTGCACAACTTTTTCTTTTTTTTTTTTCACTCAATAATGAAATCTCCTCTCAATTATAATCACACAAATTTTCTTTTCGCTAGTTAATGAAATCTAATTTTAAAAAATTACAAGCTTAATCATTGAAAGCTCAATGGAGAATTCTGAACATCTTTTATGTAGGGTCATAAGATTAATTCAAGCTTTACTATCCAATAGTATTTTTCCTGTATTCTATGAAGTGGAGTTCTAATACTCAACTTTGCTTCACTAGACGAAGAGGAGAAAGAACGGGACAAGACGGAGAATATTTTTATCATTTCATCCATCTTGAGGCTATAGATTTAAAAAGGTCACAATAAATTAAAGCTTTTGATTTCCTTGTTATTCTCATGTTAAATGCCCACCAGAAAATACAGCTTGAGCGGAGGAAAATTCAGCATTTGCCCTTTTTCCAAAGAGGAAGTTTGTTTGTTTCCTCAAATTCCCATATTAATTTTTTATTTTGAGTGCTGTGTATATATAGATAGATAAGTAGAAATATAGGTTTAAGACAAAATCTATAAAATGAGAGTCTCTTATTGAAGGAAATAAGAGATGAATCTATTAGTTTATTCCACTGAGAAAATGTCAACCATGCATGCAACTACGGCAACTAAGAAACATAGCAAAATTAAGAAAAATGAGGGGGGAAAGGGCCTTTTTGTGTTGAACATTTTCTAGTAAAATATGCTTGATAAATTTCTTTGAATGCTTTTCATACAATTTTTAATCAAATTTGAAACATTTTTTTAGCCAATTCTTTGGTAGTTAATTTGATTATTTATCATAACTAATGTCTAAAATTAATTAATCTACTAAATGATAACTAAGGTATCCCTCCTCTCCCTTAACAAAATTTTGATCATAACCTCCGCGTATATAGATGATATAAGATATTTTGAGAAAACTAAAAGAGCTTTCTATGTTTAAATTAACTCAAAATTTTGTTGGTATATACCCTAAATTAAATAATAGCAAAAGGACACTAATGAAGTTGAAAAACAATCACTTAGCATTAGATTTTTATTTTTATTTTTTCCCTTTTGTCTCATTATTTTTTATGTTTTATTTTTTTTCACGTGAATTTCATTAATCAGTTGTAATTGCTGAGATGGAATTGTTACCTCTAGTACCTAAGAAGCTAGCTGCTTGTATCATTCAAATGCCAAAATGAAGTTAAAATAAAAGCAATTATTGAAAGTATTTCTATTTCAAAAGAAAAAAGTATTAAAAGAGAGAACATATGGACATGTGACCAGTAATACTTGCATTTGTAGACAATGACCTCCTTAATCCAAATTAAGTGAATTCTACCATTTGAAAGTTGCATGGAAGTTTACTTTTAATCAACAGATTAAGCAAAGTCTACATTAAATATTATTTTATACTTTGTCACGTTGAGTTCTGTTTGTTTAATTAATAGATGACTTTAGAGATGAAACCAAATTAAAAAACATACAATGTCACTTCTTATACTTGACTATCTTCTTCACATTAGAATTAGTGAATTGCATTAATGTAATTTGAAACTTCTTATATATCTTGATCCTTGAAACTACTTAGAGAGAGGTAAATAAGAAATCTTAAGTTTTAAACCCAAAATTTTTATTTTTCTTTTCTTATTTATAATTTTTTTTTAATGAATATGTGATAATCAAATATCAAAATAAAATTCAATCATACATGCCCATGTGATGTACAAGGAAAACCATATATAGAATCTACTAGAAACTCTATAAAAGTAAAATTCATACATTTAATTGATCATAGAACAAATCTATTAATTCTAAAACAAGAAGTACATAGATTTACCTGGATGCTTCTCCTAAAGGTCTTGCAATGATCAAAACCTACATCATCTTCACATCCAGTTTACAGTACGTCATAACCCTTAGTGAACTCTTCAACATTTTGTTTTAAGAGTATTATTCATACACAGAATAATAATGATAAAAACAATTTAAGGTGTGTGTTTGTTTTAACATGATAAGGTATATTTATATGAAGAAACCCTAATAGAATAGGTCAACACTTAATAAAAGTTAATTACTACTGTGAGAGAGCGAGAGTACCTGCTGCAGCTGCACCAACATCTCTTTTGGAGTCTCTGGTCTTCAGAACGAGCCTAGTCTTGTAGTTACCATTGGAGGCATAGAAATCTGAGAGGGCCATGGGGATGCAGCTTAGACCCATCTTTCCAACCGGTGAATCAAACTCAAGGACCACTCTCACATTAACTGGGATTGTTGTGTTCTGCGCCATAGCTAGGGAGAGAAAAAAGAGGGAGAACCAGTGGGGCAAGGTCCTTACTCATCTTTGAACTACTTTTGAAAAGCTTGGTGATTCACAGTAATCCAGAATCCAGTTCATTAATAGAGTCTATAATTTGAAAATGTAAGAATTAGAAGCCTAGAAGCGAAGGCACTGTAACAAGACCCAGATGGATAGCTGTGAATACAAAGCCCAACCAATACTTGGGCGAGTTAGGGCGGTCAAAGATTGAATCTTTTAAAATACTAATTAAATAAGAAAACGTAACTTATATATAATGATGAAATCATGATAAGAATGTATCCTTATAAATGTTCTTCCATGGAAACACACATTTTAGCTTGCTTCTTGCGCTAGCATTTGACCCAGTAAAGTCATAAGAGAGAGGTTTTCTTGATGAACTCCATGGAACTATTCATCGGCTGTAGCCTATAGTTGAATTCCAATATTCACTAGTGCTGCTATGACAACCGTGTGTTAGGTGGCAGTTGGCAGTACTGTATTGACATGGTGATGAACTTATCATCTTCTACACTCGCGCGCATGCAATTTAATATGTTTATGATGATATGTGGCTGCCCCTTCGAATGAAAGTGACAATTTTTAAAATAAAAAATATTTATTCTCACAAAAAATTACATCATCCAGAATTAATGAATTATCTGCACTAAAGAATAACCATGAAAATGAATTTTGTCCTTACATTCAATCCATTGGCGAAGATCTTGTGTGTGGAGAAGCAGACCACGTAGCTAGTGTGAGGACAATCTTTAAAAATATTGATTTTTTTGGATGCAGATAAGACATAGGAAGTTAACCCGTTGTGTTAGGCAGAAATAATTTCGTGAATTTGACGGAATTTAAGGCAGTCACCTATGTCCTGTAAAAAATGTAGGAGCCGTTGACTGATATGGATTCTAAAACAATATTATGCGTCATATCTGCGATGGTTAGAAAACCAGACCGCCCTGTCCTAGTCCTGCCATGAATCGGAAGGTACATTCAGTTCCACTTCGTCTTCAAATTGATAAATGATAGTTTTTTTCATTCATAATTTCATTCGTTCATGTACAGAGTATATATAGAGGGTAATCACCATTCTAAGAATGGAAAAGAATGATATAAGGAAATAACAACTAATATCCTAATATCTCAACTTTCCTAATATCTCAATATTCCTAATATCTCAATATTCTTAGTATATTAATATTCCTAATATCTCAATATTCCTAGTATATTAATATTCCTAATATCTCAATATTCATAATATCTCAACTTTCCTAATATCTAAACATTCCTAATATCTCAACACTAAATGATATAAGGAAAGAATGATATAAGGAAAGCATTCCTAATATCTCAACACTCCCCCTCAAGTTGGTGCATAGATGTCACACATGCCCAACTTGTCTAAAAATTTTGAGAACACTTGACTTGAGACAGCTTTAGTAAGGATATCGGCCCATTGATCTTCTGATTGAATCTTAGGCAATTCCACACTCTTATCATCCAACTTTTCCTTAATGAAGAATCTATCCACCTCGACATGCTTTGTACGATCATGTTGTACTGGATTATGAGCAATGTCACATGCGGCTTTATTGTCACAAAACAATCGGATTGGTTGCCTAGATAGGTAACCTAAATCCTGTAAGAGGAGTCTTAGCCATAATGCCTCACAAAGTCCTAGAGTCATACCTCTAAATTCCGCTTCTGCACTTGAACGAGCGACGACATTCTGCTTCTTACTTTTCCATGTCACAAGATTACCACCTACAAAGGTAAAGTAACCAGATGTAGATCGCCTATCATCCACTGCACCGGCCCAATCAGCATCAGTATATACTTCTATACTCTGATGATCAACATTTTTAGCGAACAAAATTCCCTTTCCAGGAGCATTCTTCAAATACCTCAAAATACGCATGACTGCATTCATATGTTGCTCTCCAGGATTATGCATGTATTGACTCACTACATTCAATGCATAAGCAAGATCTGGTCTTGTATGAGCTAAGTACATTAATCTCCCCACAAGTCTCTGGTATCTTCCCTTATCGGTTGATACTTGATTAAGCTTAACACACAATTTCAGACCTTCTTCTATTGGTGTATTAACAGGTTGACATCCCGACATTCCAGTCTCTTGTAAAAGATCTAAGGCATACTTTCTTTGAGACAGAAAAATTCCTTCACTTGATCGAGAAACTTCAATCCCAAAAAAGTATTTCAGAGGACCTAGATCTTTCATTTCGAATTCTCTAGATAGATAATTTTGCAGAGCTTTTCTTTCTTCAGGATCATTTCCTGTAACTACCATGTCATCCACATATACGATGAGTGTCGTAATCTTACCATGTTGCTTTTTTAGGAATAAAGTGTGATCTGAATTACTTTGACGATAACCAAAAGCTCTCATTGACTTTGTGAACCTTCCAAACCATGCTCTCGGGGATTGCTTCAACCCATACAACGACTTCTTCAATTTGCACACCTTCTGACATTGCTTTTCTGACACCATGCATCCTGGTGGAAGATCTATATATACTTCTTCAGATAACTCGCCATGCAGAAAGGCATTTTTCACATCGAATTGTTGTAATGGCCAATCTAGGTTTGCAGCTAAAGACAGTAATACTCGAATTGTGTTGATCTTAGCTACAGGTGCAAATGTCTCTGTGTAGTCAATTCCATAAGTTTGAGTGTACCCTTTTGCTACCAGTCTTGCTTTAAATCGTTCAATACTACCATCTGCCTTGTACTTCACAGTATAGATCCAACGACACCCAACTGGCTTCTTTCCTAGTGGACATTCTACAAGTTCCCATGTTTCATTCTTCTGCAATGATTTCATCTCTTCATTCATGGCTGCTTTCCACCTTGGATCAGCTAAGGCTTCCTGCACACTGTTAGGAATAGCTACAGTAGATAATTGATTTACAAATGACTTATTTGATTCAGACAAACGATGGGTAGACACATAGTTGCTCATGGGATATTTGACTTTAGTAGACAATTCAGGTTCATATGTGGGTTTAGGAATACCTCTATTATGACGATGTGGTAACCGTTTCATGAATGGATCAGGTTCCAAATTAAGAACACCCTCAACAGACGACGATTGGTTTGGTATTTCAGTGAAGACATCTTCGGACCCAAATTGTTGACCACTCATATCCAACTCACCCACTTCCTGGTTCACTAGTTCAGATTGTCCAAATTCATCTTCCTCAGAGATATGATAATCATAATCGAGAGTCTGAATTTCCTTATGGTACTCCCCCTGAAGTTCAGACTCAGATGAAAAATACATTGAATCTTCATGAAACACCACATCCATTGTAATATACATTTGTCGAGTTGGAGGATGGTAACATCGATATCCCTTTTTGTGCAATGCATATCCAACAAACACACATTGCAATGCATGGGAAGTTAACTTGGTGTGTTGGTGCTTGTGTAGATGCACAAATGCCACGCAACCAAAAACACGAGGAGGTAGATTTGGGACGGTTGGGGCAACTACGGCATTAGTAAGAGCTTGGAGAGGTGTTTGAAAGTTAATTGAGCTAGAAGGTACCCGATTGATCAAGTATGCGGCAGATGTGATTGCTTCTCCCCAATAAGATATCGGTGTTTTTGATGCTATCAAGGAAGCACGAACAACCTCTAACAAGTGTCGATTTTTTCGTTCAGCGACTCCATTTTACTGGGGTGTATTGGAACAAGTAGTCTGATGAATGATGCCATGTCCTTCCAAATACTTTTGAAGATCAAAACTTTGACATTCTCCACCATTATCACTACGCAGAACCCGAACCTTTGCATTGTACTGAGTTTCAATCATTTTATAAAATTTTTGAAACAACAAGTTCACTTCATCTTTGGTCTTCATCAAGTATAACCATGTCATTCTGGTACAATCATCAATAAAAGTAACAAACCAACGTGAGCCACTCAAAGTTGGGACTTTGGATGGGCCCCAAACATCAGAATGTATAACCATAAAAGGAAACGGACTTTTATTCAAAATTAATGGAAACGAAGCACGATGACTTTTAACCAATTCACAAATATCACAACGGAAACCAGAAATATCACTCTTTGCAAACAAACTAGGAAATAATTTTTTTAAATAACCAAAGGAAGCATGTCCCAGACGTCGATGCCACAACCAGATTTCAGACTTTTTCTTCTCCCCCTCAGATCCATTTGCCATCAAGGCTTGTTGCAACTTATTTGAATCTTTTGACTGCAAGTCCAAGTAATAGAGTTTTCCTCATTTAATACCACAACCAATCGTCTATCTTGTTTGGATGTCCTTAATCACACAAAATTCAGGCCAAAAAATGACAATACAAGATAAGGCTGCAGTGATTTGAGAAATTGACAAAAGATTGTAATCTAAAGATGGAACAACTAAAACAAAATCCAAATTCAAAGTATCAGTAAGAGTTAAGGATCCTTCCCCAATGACTGGGGTTGTGTTACCATTGGCTGTGGAAACAATTTTTTGTGAGGAAGGTCTAAGGGGTGAAACCTGTCTAGAATCAAAAGTCATATGATCTGTAGCACCAGAATCAATTATCCATGCACTATTAATAACAGGTGTAAAAGTATTTTAAAACTTACCACCATGATCAGTAGCGGCTACCAATGCAGAGGCTTTCTCAACAACATTAGCCTCTGTTTGTATTTCGGCAATAGTTGCAGTCGAGGTTTTCTTGGAATCCTTATTCCGTTGATCACGATTATTATAATTAATAACAAAGTGTTGATAGCCTAAACATGATCTAAAGGTCCATGGTTCAAACCCTCGATTCCTTATTGTTTTCCTGGTCATACCAAGATCTCAACACTTCGATCATCCTTTTCAATCCGATCTTGGATTAAACTGATCAGGCAAGCTTTTGGAAAATTCATTACAAGAAATTTCTCCATTTTCCGTAACGCTTTTAGCTAAGAAAACATTTTTATGATAAGAAATGGCTTTTTTTAATAACATTTTATTTCACAGCAAAACAATTTTTCAGTGATGAATTATTGTTCATAGCAAATGGATGGATCACATATATTTGTAGTAAATAATTTTTTTTAAAAAAAACTTCTAATTATCATATTTGTTGAGGCAAGTATGTTCTTATAATATTTTGTAACTTAATTAACTTACATTATTAGTACAAAAAAGAATTATTGGCATTCACTAATTTATTCTGTAACAATATGAGGAAAAATAAATTATGGAATAAGTAAAGATTAATAGCATTTTCTGCATTATAATTATCTAAGGCAAATCTAAATTTGGTGATTAATTTTATATAATAAAATGACTTTCGTAACAAAAATGTAGAAACCTTGTACATTCAACTATTTAAATATAAAAATTGAATCAATCACTTTAAAAAATATTTTAGTTAAATTTTCAAAAGCAAAATTAAATTTTAATATTTAGAAACCTTTGGATTCAAGTTTATTTCTTACATATTTGGGAACGTCTAAATCTTAGTTATCATTTTTTGTTGCACATTCTAAATCCTATTTAGTTTTTAAAATGCTATTTTTCCATTGTGAATAGGATTTAGAAAGCCTTAGGAAGATTTTCATGCACCTAACTTAATCCTGGATAGGAAATGGAGAGATATGGGGTTCCTTACAACATCAACCGTCATGAGCGCTTGAGCACCAAAAATTTTCCAAGGGTGTTAGATGCAACTTTTGTCATGCTAGATACATAGCTTGATCGATCAAGCCGTTGGATGCACAACTCTATTAGTTGAGCCTTTGGATGTATTTTTCAGTGCTTAAGTCCAATACCACTCAATCGGTTGATACACTCAAGCACTAATCCAGTCACTCAAGCATTCATGTAGATTCCTAGAATCCAAGAGTTGTTTTTCAAACTTTCAATGGCTCATTTTCTCCTAAGTTTCCAACTTTCTAGCAAGATACTATGCACGAACCTCTTATGACTTGTCAAATTGCAAGTGAAGGGATCCACCAAGTTATTTGCAGAAAGTATCTTCTTAACTAATATATCACCCTTTTGAACTATCTCATGAATCAAGTCATGCTTCTTCTCTATGTGTTTACCTTTCTAGTGGTTTCTTAGTTCTTTAGACGGTGTCATAGCCATCAGTTGACATTTATTAATTGAGAGAGACAATTATGATAATACCTTTGTATGAAGTTTCGTGGCAACCCATATGATAGCCTCTTCCTACTAATAAAAATTAACCCTATCTTCAGTCTTTATACCTCAACACATACGAGCTGAAATAAGAAAAATAAAACAAAACAAATTTTATGTAGTTTGGTTACTAATGTAATCTTTATATTCACTAAATACACCAACACTTTAAAATTCATTAATTAAATGAAGATAAAAAGGTTATAATAATAAAAGCTCTCATTCTGCTTTGAATTATGGTTGCACACTTCTTCTTTTTTTTTTCACTCTATAATAAAATCTCCTCTCAATTACAATCACATGTTTTTCCTTTTCATTGGCTAATGAAACCTAATTAAAAAATAGCTATAGGCTCAATCATTGCAAGCTCAGTGGAGAGCTCAATCCCAAACATGTTCTATGTAGGGGTCAAAAGATTAATTCAAGCTTTACTATTCAATATTATTTTTCTTGTATTCTACTGATTTGAGTTCCAATACTCAGCTTCGCCATGAAATCATGTGTTGTTGGAAAGATTATGGAACATGTAGAAGTTCACATCTTTGGCAATTAGCTACAAGATATTTCGAAGTTACCAGCGTTTGATGGTAGTGCTTGGCATGCATTAGATTATGTTTGTACCAAATGTAAGGCAAATATTTTCTTACAATTCGCTGTCTTGAAGATAAGACTAAGCAACTTATAAGTGAAAGGACGTCATCTTGGAATTTTGTCTTTTTCTACCCACACATGCTATGACTCCCATGGGTCTAAATCCTAACTAATAAGCATTAAATAAGAGTAGTTCTCTCTCTCTCTCTCTCTCTCTCTCTCTCTCTCTCTCTCTCTCTCTCAATTTTAGCATATGCATGGCTCCCAAAAACTTATGATGCAAGTAATGTCTTGGTCTTGGAATCTAACGGGTCTCGTATGTCATTAGGTGTAAGAGCATTGACTGATAAGGAAAAAATACAAATCAGTGCTTTGCTTCACTCATTACACCTAAACAAAAAGGAGAAAAAAAGGGATGAGATGGAGAATATTTATATCATTTCATCCATCTTGAGACTATAAATTAAAGGGGTCACAAGAAATTAAATCTTTTGATTTTCTTGTTATTCTCATGTTGAAAGCACACCAGAAAATACAACTTGAGCGGAGGAAAATTCAGCATTTGCTCTTTTCCTTTATCTTCTTTCAAATCAAGTGGAGAGGATTCTTTTTTCAAACAGAAGTTTTTTATGATAGATACAGATGAACCTGTGTCCAAAACAAGTAAGCAATTAACCACCCCAAAGAAGAGGTTTGTTTGTTTCCTCAAAGTCCCATATTAATTTTTTATTTTGAGTACTGCGTATGTATAGATAGAAATATAGGAAATCTGAGATGAATCTATCAGTTTATTTCACTAAGAAAATGTCAGCCATGTGATTACTACTCAAAAAGTGCTATTTCATAGCTTGTAATTAATCCTTTTAAACACTCTTGAGTAGTAATTATTGCCTTTTAACCCAATTAGCATGTTAAGGCCCCTTTCAATCAATTCTAATCAAATTGTGTAAGTTTTGGTGTTTTTGTTAGTATTTTGATCACCAAAGCATTATGAGATTGAGGAGAGTTATATGGAATCCTTGGCAAGCAATGGGAAGCTTAGAGGAATGAAGAATCAAAGCCTTGAAGCACTTTTGCCATAAACAAGTCTGGAATGCAAAGGGGAAGCAAAGAGAATCCAGCCATGAAGCATTCTTGATGACAGTCACTGCAGCCACTTTTGGAGTACTTCCTGATGTCCAATTTATGCATACAATATGTCATTTGAAAGCTTAGGAAGTCAACAATCCAATGCTTCAAACCATGTGCAATTTGGAGCTGAAATGAGGAAGTTACAGCCTTTTAAAGGCAACTGCTCCAAGCTGAAGGAAGATTTTGCAAAGTGCTGCTAAATCACTCTTTTGTTGCGAGATATTTCGCAACACTTTTGCACAGTGCTGTGAATTCCCCCTGAAGTTTCACGTCAAGTTGGAAGCCGATAGCCGCAAGCTGGAAGACCACTTCGCAACGGTGCGAAACCAACCGGTTGCTGCGGAGTAATTTCGCAGCCCTTTTTGTACATCTGCAAAATCTCGCAGACCTCATTTTGCACAGTGCAACGGTCCTGAAGCTTCCCGATAGTTGTGCACCGACTCTTTTAGATCTTTTCTTCTGATATTTGTGTGTCTAATTTTCCATTTTCTCCTTGTATTCAGCCACTCATGTAATTCCTTAGTTAGGAAGTATCCAAGGAAGGGTAAATTACCTTCCTATATAAACTCTCAGGAGGACTCTCGTTAGAGGTTGTGCCAGGGGATCCTTTGTACAGTTTTGGGAAGGAAGTAAAATACAGAGCACTTGCTCTGTTTTTCCTATATATTCTTGTCTTCTCTTTCATTTTCATTTTCTTGCTAGCCAAACATTCTCTGAGATGTTTTCTCAGAGGATGAGAGGCTAGTCTCTTTGTCTCTTGGAGTGAAGAAAGCCGGGTAAGTTTCCTCATGCATAAATTGGAAGTTTTGTTGTTTTAGTTGTTAATGAAGAGAAAGTGTGACCCGTTAATGGTTTTTATCTTTTTAGTTAACTTAAAACTCCTTTAAATCACCTGGGCCAACACTTGGTAAGGCAAGTGATCTCCATCCATGGAGATTCACTAGTTTACCCCTTGCGAGCCTCTGGGAGGTGACTTGAAGGTAGAATTTTCTAGAATTGCCAACACTTGGTAAGCTTTTGGACTCCAAGGAGACATCCATTAGTTATCTCTTGCGAGCTTTTGACGGGAAGTCCAAAGTTAAAGATCACCTTGAATGGCAAGTGCTAGGTGAGAGGTATGAGCCATTGCAAGGTGCATCAGTGAGAGGGATTTAGTGTTTGAACCCATTAATGGGAGGCATCTGTACAACACCGGTTAGAGAAGGAACTATATGTTAATTCTCTAATGCGAGGAAAATAAACAAGTGACCGGAACTCTCCTTTTTGTACAAGGAATCTGAGCCCGGTGATCTAAACTCCAAGAAACACTTTTCTTTGTAAGTAAAATCAGTTACTATTTTTGGTTAGCTTAAAACCAATCTTTGTTCAAACGTCTTTATGTTTTCTTTTAAAGCTAACCTTGAAATGAAAAGACACCAATTCAGCTTTGAATTAATATCATTTGTGAAGTGAAAACCCATCCCAGTGAACGATCCTAGAGCCACTATGCTATAGTAGCTTTGTCTTTGCTACCCTAGTATATGGTGTAATAGGTTATAAATTTTGTTGATTAATCCCTCAATCAAGGAGCACCAGCTGGACACGAATCAGCTGAGACACCAATTAGGCATGAATCACCATGCATGCAACTACTCCAACTAAGAAACATAGCAAAATTAAGAAAAATGAAGGGGGGGGGGGGGGGGGGGGGGGGAGGGCCTTTATGTGTTGAACATTTTCTAGTAAAATTTGTTGCTATTTTTGTTTTTTAAATTCTCTTGATAAGTTTCGTTAAATGCTTTCTATACAATTTTTAATAAAAGTTTAAACATTTTTTTGACCAATTCTTTGGTAGTTAATTTGATCACTAATCATAACTAATGTCTAAAATTAATTAATTTACTAAATGATAACTAAGGTATCCCCTCCCCTCCCTTAACAGAATTTCGTGGCCTCTGCGTATAGATGATATAAAATATTTGAGAAAACTAAAAGAGATTTATATGTTCAAATTAACTTGGAAATTTATAGGGATGAACCCTAAATAAATGATAACGAAAGGACACTAATGAGGTTGAAAAAAATTACTTGCATTCGTTTTTTATTCTCATTATTTTTCTTTTTTCTTTTTTCTTTTTTTACATGTATTTCATTAATATTTTGTAATTGTTGAGATGGAATAGTTACCTCTGTACCTAAGAAGCTAGTTGCTTGTGTCATTCAAATACCAAAATGACGAAGTTAAAACAATAGCAATAATCAAAATTATTTCTCTTTCACAAGAAAAAAGTATTGAAAAAGAGAGAGCATATGGACAATGACAAGTGATACTTGTGTTTGTAGAAAATGACCTCCTTAATTCTACTATTTGAAAGTTGTATCGAAGTTTATTTTTAATCAATGGATTAAGCAAAGTCTGAATTAAAAACTAATTTATACTTTGTCACATTGAGTTCTATTTATTTAATTAATAGATGACTTTAGAGATGAAACCAAATTTTAAAAATACAACTTGATTAAAAAAAAAAAAAAAAAAGTCCCTATTTTATGGTCAATCAAGCCAATAAAACACAAGCAATTAGAGCATACAATGTCACTTCTTATGCTTGACTATCTTCTTCACAATAGTATTAGTGAATTGAATTAATATAATTTGAAACTTCTTATATATCTTGATTCTTGAAACTACTTAGAGAGAGGTAAATAAGAAGCCTTAGGCTTTAAACTAAAAATTTTGATTTTTCTTTTCTCATTAATTTATATTTTGTAATGAATATGTGATAATCAAATATCAAAATAAAATTCAATCATACAAGGGACATGTGATGTATATGGAAAACCACATATAGAATATACTACAAACTTTATAAATGTAAAATTCATGAATTTAATTGATCATAGAGCAAATCCAGTAGTTCTAAAAGAACAAGTACACAGATTTACCTAGACTAGATGCTTCTCCTAGAGGTCTTGCAAAGATCAACACCTCCTACATTGTCTTCACATCCATGACATGGTACCTCATAGCCCTTAGTGAAGTCTTCAACATTTTGAGGGATGCGGTCAACACCATTATTCAACTTCAAATAAGAGTTAGACTCTTAAGAGTTTTATATTTACACAGAAGAATAATGATAAAAACAAGACCCGGATAGATAGCTGTGAATACAAAGCCCAACCAATACTTGGGCGAGTTAAGGCGGTCAAAGATTGAATCTTTTAAAATACTAATTAAATAAGAAAACGTAACTTATATATAATGATGAAATCATGATAAGAATGTATCCTTATAAATGTTCTTCCATGGAAACACACATTTTAGCTTGCTTCTTGCGCTAGCATTTGACCCAGTAAAGTCTTAAGAGAGAGGTTTTCTTGATGAACTCCATGGAACTATTCATTGGCTGTAGCCTATAGTTGAATTCCAATATTCACTAGTGCTGCTATGAGAACCGTGTGTTAGGTGGCAGTTGGCAGTACTGTATTGACATGGTGATGAACTTATCATCTTCTACACTCGCGTGCATGGAATTTAATAGGTTTATGATGATATGTGGCTGCCCTTCGAATGAAAATGACAATTTTTAAAATAAAAAATATTTATTCTCACAAAAAATTGCATCATTCAGAATTAATGAATTATCTGCACTAAAGAATAACCATGAAAATGAATTCTGTCCTTACATTCGATTCATTGGCGAAGATCTTGTATGTGGAGAAGCAGACCACGTAGCTAATGTGAGGACAATCTTTAAAAATATTGATTTTTTTTTTTTTTTATGCAGATAAGACACAGGAAGTTAACTCATTGTGTTAGGCAGAAATAAATTCGTGAATTTGACGGAATTTAAGGCAGTCACCTATTCCTGTAAAAAACGTAGGAGCCGTTGACTGATATGGATTCTAAAACAATATTATGTGTCATATCTGCGATGGTTAGAAAACCGGACAGCCCTGTCCTAGTCCTGCCATGAACCGGAAGGTACATTCAGTTCCACTTCGATCATCCTTTTCAATCCGATCTTGGATTAAACTGATCAGGCAAGCTTTTGGATTAAACTGCCATGGAGGGAAGGCTTGGGCCCCGGGAAAAACTTTTGGGCCCGCTTGCCCATTGTGGAACCGCCTTTGTAATTAAGGTTTTTAGTGTGGTGTGGTTGCTGTGTTTTATAGAGAGAGAAAATATTGTAGCCCAAGGTGGTACTCTGTATTCTTCCCTAATAATAGTGATATCCCTGCAACTTTATGGATATAGGCAAATTGTTGGACCACGTAAATTTTGTCTTGTACGTGTGATTGTTTTTCTTTGGCATGTGTTTTCTTTATTTTTTGTTTCTCACAGGTTGGGAATTCAGCTTAATTCCCTTCAAGCAGTACTCATATGGTGATAGACTTATCATCTTCTACATTCGGACGGATGGAATTTAATAGGTTTATGATGATATGTGGCTACCCTTGGAATGAAAATGATAATTTTTAAAATATTTTTAAATAAAAATTATTTATTCTCACAAAAAATTACATCATTCAAAATTAATGAATTGTGTTACACAATAACGAGAATAGGCAATAAAAAAAAAAAAAAAAAAAAACATGAATTTACGTGAAAAACTCTTGACCAAAAAAACCATAATTAGAGAAGAAGGAAATCCATTATATTAAAAGAATGGTACAAGAGGGGAGAGCCCTTCACTATCATCACAGACCTCCCAAAAAATCTTATAATTATAATTTTACCACATATATGTAAGCTTTTCAAATAGGAACAAAAAGAACTGCACTAAAGAATAACCTTGAAAATGAATATGTCTTTACATTCCCTCCATTGATCAAGATGTTGTGTGTGGGGAAAAAGCCATCATTGAGTAGGCTTGCCGCGCAGCTTCTCCTCTTCACCTGGGGGAATTGAAGGGACGTCCCGCTTAATTCTATGTTTCTTCATACAGCAACGATAGCCGAAGAAGTACATTTCATCTACTTGTTTTTGGTAGTCCGCTTCAAGTTCTTCCCTTTCTGCAGCAAACTCAGCCTCCAGCTCTTCTTTTTGCGCTGATAAGCGCAACTGCAAATCTTCTCTCTGTTTTTTCTCAATGGATACCTCCGTCCGGAGTTGCCTCACTTCCCCCCTCAGATGAGCCATCTCATCCTCCGCCTCAAGCAGCTGGGCGTCCATAGATTCCTCCCGACTCTTTGCCTCAACAAGCTCTTCCCGAAGAGCCTCGTTGTCCTCTCGAGCAGCGGATAAACTGGCTTCGGCCTGCTCCAGTCTCAAGCGCAACTTTTCTTCATCATTTTTGCGCTGGGAGACGAAGGCCTTTATATAATCAACAGTTCGCAGCAAATCAGAAAAAAGGTCACGTTGACGAGCCATGCCGCGAATGCCACTCACCAGCTGCAGAAAAACACACAAACAAGAAAAGCAAAGTTACAAACCATACAACAAACACATTAGTATGGTGAGAAAAATCAAACAAGTAGACTATACCATTTCCACCGCTTCGAACATCTGGGCTGAAGGCGCAGCAACATCCGAGCCGGATGGAATTCGTTTCAGCTTCTCTTCCATCTCTGCATAGCTGAAAGGGCTAGCGGAGATGCAAGCTGCATCATCAATAGGAATTCCCCCTAAAGAGGCATTAGAGAGTGACTCTTCCTCCGGGTCCAAGGCCCCATCTTTCTCGGCCGGCTGGGTCTCTCCAGGTGAATCCCCATCCGAGACCAGCACTGGGGTGGCTGGGTTCTCTTCTGCCATCTCCGTCTCACTGCCCTCCGGGTGACCCTCCTGAACGAACGAGCAACTGACTTCGATGGTTTCCAAGAACCGATCCTGAAGTCGCCCGACGAGGCCAGACTTCAAGTCACGCGCCGGACGCGACCTCCTTGTGGCTGGTACCTCCACTGGTACAAGGGCACGAGCGCTTGGCTCGCAATGAGGCGAAGCCTGATTTTCTGCCCCCATTTCTTCCGTTGGGAGTACCGAGGGGGGCAGTGTTGCAGCCGCATCCGGATGGGGAGAGCTGGGCTGATTTATTAAAGTTGCTTCCTTAGCCACAAGGGTCAGACGCCCAGCCACTGACATTGAAGGCCCCGAAAGGTTTAGACCCACAAGATGACCGGAGCCACTTGAAATAGAAGGCGGGAGAGGGTTTTCTGGCTCTCTTATTGTTACTTCCTTTGTATAAGTTGAAGAGGGTGGTACAAACTCCTTCGGGGGAGTTGGCACTTTTATTTCTTTCCCCTTATTCAGAACCAACTTCCTCTTCTTTTTCGCTGGAGCATCAGCGGGTGGAGAGGACGCGAACCGTTTGCCACCCGGAGCCTTCCGCAAGAGCCCTTCTTGTCTTTTCTTCTCCTGCTTATTGAGACGGGCTTTGCGTTTTCGGGCGTCTGCCTTCCGCACCTCCGCATAGAATGGAAGGTCTTTCAAAACATAATGCTCCCCAGGCACTACCTTCTTTGGCAGCTTCCTGGGGAGAATATTGATAATATATTCTTAGGGCTCCCGGACAACGGCCAGCAAGTTTCACGCAGTAAGCAGCGTCTCATAATGCCTCTCAGCGACAGTAATCTCAAAAAACTTGTTCAGTCGAGTGAATGACGCTTTTTCTACCCACTCGACTATGCGACCCCTCCTGTCCGGACCTACATTACCAACAACCAAAGACATTAAGCCATCTAATAATCCCAACAAGAAGAACAACAAGACGAATGCAAGATAACCCCACAAGCTGCCTTACCCTGAAGCACCAACGTATGGTTGGGGGAAAATGGCCTCTCCGGATGCTCCAGTAGACCTACCCAGGCACCCCGGACCAGCACATGTCCCTTCGCTCCTCCCTTCGTCGAATCCGACAGCTCAGTCACCAGTTGAAGGGAGGGCAGATGGGCAACCATGCTAAAAATGTCATTTTTACCCTTCTTAAGGGAATAGACGAAAATAACCTCCAGCAGCGAGAGCTCTAGGCTGAAAAGCATACGCAGAATGCTACATCCCATCAGCACCCGGACCATGTTGGGGTGGATGTAGGCTGGTGGAATCTAAGTAAAGTGAAGGAATTCCTTGAACAGAGATGGCAGGGGGAACCGGAGCCCAGCATTAAACTGCTCCTTGGTGAACACGATGGCATGGTCCTCCGACTTATCAGTCGATACGGGGTCTCCATCCAAAAATTCCACGAGCACGCTATTTGGGATGAAGAACCGTTCGCGGAACTCCTTCACACTCAGCTTATCCACAGCTTTCTCGGCATGAGCATCGCCGGGCGAACCAGGTGAAGTAACTTCCTTGGTTGTAGACATTTTTTAGCCTAGGGCTGAAAATAGAATCTGCATGAAAGAAATACCAACAGTCAGAACACAGACAAAAACCCCCCGGAAAAAGACGTGGAAACCAACATCAACACTCAGTCGCAAGTAACTTGCCCAAAGCAAGCCAAAAATAACCAACAAAACAAAACACAAGAAACAAGCAAAGCGAACGTGCCGAAGGGAAACTGGAAAAATAGGGTTGAAAACCGCAAATGCAGTCACCGTCACAACGCAAAGTATTGCCGGCAGAAAACCCTAGAAGCTTCACTCAAAAAACGAAAGTACGCAGAAGATAGAAGAAGCAATAACAGAAAAAAACGCAATAGAAAAAATGCAAAAGCAAGGAACAATCTGCTATTTATAGGGAGACAGCCCCTCGGTATCTCAAACGATCAGCTACGCCATCATTTGAAACGACATGCTGCCTCAGAATACCCAAAGACGACGGCTCATCATAAATGCTCCTCTCTCTCTTCGCCCCCGCTCGCCACGTGGCCCAATGAGCGCAAGAAGCAACATCAGTTTCAAAAAAACAATTATTTTTTAACCCGCCCATTTTTGCTCAGGCAAAATTAACAAGTTAAAAAGGGGGCATTGTAGGGACCCCTCCCCCTAATGACACGTGGCACACATCTCCTGATGACACGTGGCACACATTCTTATCCGGATCTAACCCATCCGGATCTTCCCAAGAGTACACGTGGCGCGCTTCTCCTATCCGGACCCCTAGGGAAGAGGCACACGACACTCGCAAGCCTCACACTCGGACAACCGCCATATCGCATCCGGACGACCGACATATCCTATCCGAATATGTTTTGTCCGGATCATTGACTAAAGTAGGCAAGCCTTGCACATCATCACAACAGTTTGCCATGGCCCACATTCCGTCGCCTGCAGAGTGAAAGGACAGGAATGAAGTGACGGCAAGTCACTTCCCTCGATCTCTGACAGTCACAGCGCCTCCCACGATCTCTGTCAGCCGCCCGTAGGGTGATGATGGCCCTGCCACCACCTAGTGGCATCATGACAAGCCAAAATATCTCCCTGCCATTAAAGAGGGAAACAAAGCTTCTGGCATTATATATATGAACCTTCGCACAAAGGGAAAGGTAAGCTGGCAATACCTAGTAAAAAGCCAACTGATTTATTTCTCTTTCCATGGCTAACAAAACCATCGGAGGGTGTATCCAGACACCTTGTCTGGATGCCTTTTGCAGGAACAATTGAATCAAGAACCTATATTGGTTGAGATCGTGCGTTCATCCATTTGGCAACTACGTGGATCACTAGGGACACGAGGCCTCAACAGATATGGGGTTGAATCTCTATCAATCATTATCTCCAGCTTTTGGCATGAGAACTGCGTATTAGCTGGTAGGAAATTTCAACATTTCCAGCTCTTGATGGCAGCATTTGGCAGAGGTTGAGGTTATTTTTGTCCCAAATGTACAACCATGAGAGCAAATTTTTCCCTGCATTTCCCGCATTTTAGGCAGAGAGTCAAAACTCAAAGACTCAAAAGCCTAGTGTAAACCGTAGACACATCAACTTGGAATATTAATTTTTCGACAAAACACTAGATGACGACCATGTAATAAGCATGGAATTGAGGTTTTGAATATCTTTGAATTCATGTAATATTGTATTGGATAGTCTAGATGATGAAGCACTGAAAAGATGAATGACAGAGGGAATTGGCTTAATAATATTATTGATGCTGAAGTGTGTATTTATACAGGGAGGTTTGTGATCTTTTCCTACAAGTCAGGAATTAGGTACTATATTCTAGGCTATCCAGCTATAAGTCAGGGATTACAATATGAAGACTAACATATACAGATCATCTATTCTTAATATGGAAGATTTAGGAAGATTGACTTTTCAACACTCCCCCTCAAGTTGAAAAGTGGATATCCTGCACTCCCAACTTGCGAATCATAGGAGCAAAAATCTCCTTTCCCAATGGTTTGGTTAGAATGTCTGCAAGTTGGTGCGCTGAGCTCACATGTCTTGTAATAATGGAACCATCTTGGATCTTGTCCCTAATATAGTGACAATCCATCTCAATGTGTTTAGTACGCTCATGGAAAACAGGGTTGGCTGCAATGTGCAACGCTGCCTTGTTGTCACAATGCAGCAAGGCAGGTTCCTGATGTAAAACACCCAAATCTTTCAAAAGGTACTGAAGCCATGTCAACTCACAACAAGCTCCTGTCATTGCACGATACTCTACTTCGGCTGAAGAGGGTGACACCGTTTTCTATCACTTTGATCTCCAAGAAATCAGTGAAGGTCCAAGGAATACATAGTAGCTTGTAGTGGACCTTCTAGTAAGTGGACAACCTGCCCAATCCGAATCATAGTAGGCTCTCAATCTGAAATCATTATTCGAAGAGAAGAATAGACCCTGACCAGGTGCATTCTTGAGATAACGCACAGCTTTGAACGCTGCTTCCATATGAGTCTTTCTCGGTTGATGTATAAACCAGCTTAACACATGAACTACATAAGTGATATCTGGCCTTGACACAGTTAGATATATTAACCTTCCAACCAATCTCCTATAACGACCTTGATCCTTGAGCCAATCACTCTTATCAAACAATTTCAATCCTCGTTCCATAGGTGTACCAATAGGGGCAGCGCCCAACAGTCTTGCATCCTCAATAATCTCTAATGCATACTTACGTTGGGAAATAAAAATCCCATTTTTAGAAGCAGAAACCTCAATGCCAAGAAAGTATTTTAAATCACCTAAATGTGTTTTTTTTCACTACTATGTAGGTTTTATACACATTTAGGTTCATATTTTTAAGTAAGAATACAACTTCGATGAGATGTAAATCAATTCATATTAAATCCATCTATTAATACATCTAGTCTTAAATACAACATGATCAAGTTCAGGAAAGGAATTTCCAAGTCATATCAAATCCACATACAACTTGAGTTGTTATGGGTTAGAAATAAAAAGAGTAAATGAAATAATTATTTTAATACCATAAAATATAAATTATATTACAAAGTAAGAAGTTAAAAACTAAATATCTCTCAAAACATAGAATATATCATTAGCTAGTAATTTAATATGAATAACAACCACAAACTCAAGTTTCAACATTTATAGGTACTTTATTAATTAAGCTAAAATGTTAAGCTGCTACACCAATATAGTTCAAAAAATAAAAAAGGGCTTATAATTTTATCCTTAATTCCTTCTATATTTTCATATTTTAAATATACAATGAATAATAAAATTTGTAAAAAATAAATGAATAGTAATGTATAGATTCTGATTTTAAAAATAATATAAATAATAACCATCTAGATAAATAATATAATGCTAAATTTTAAAAATTATGTATTTTCAAAGACGATAATATATTAATTAAAATTATAAAATAATGATTCTAATATTTTAATAAATCTCTAAATTGTATATATATATATATATATATATATATATATATATTAAATAAGCAGTAAAATCATGGAAAAATGATAACTACTAATAATATTTTATTCAAAATTAATTATAGAATAAATATAATTATTTTAAAAAAAATTATGTGAATATACGTACATTTAATAGGACATACAGTTTCCTTGCATCCTGCGATCAAGAGAGAAAAGTCCAGTCGGGTCTCCTTCTCAGATTGACTGCAGAGTAGTCCTACTTCCAGCTGGCTTCTGCTTTCAAAATTCAAAATTCTAAGTCCTATAAATAATCCCTTAATTTCTCTCCAATATTATGACTACCATAGCTTCCAACAAGTTCGAAGATGAGAAGGAACCTTACCCAACTCCTTATCTCTCTCTTGTTCTTTCTCTTTCTCACGATTTTCTTCATAGAAAAGGGCATGGCACAGAACACAACAATCCCAGTTAAAGTGGGAGTGGTTCTGGACTTGGATACATGGGTTGGGAAGATGGGGTTGAGCTGCATCTCCATGGCCCTCTCAGACTTCTATGCCTCTCATGGCCACTACAAAACCAGGGTGGTTACAAAAATCAGAGATTCCAAAAGAGATGTTGTTGGTGCAGCTGCAGCAGGTACTATCCCTTAGATCTTCTTCTTTAAGTGTTAAACTCATCAGTCTAAATAATTTTAGAAGTCAAGCCATTTGGGTTTCGAGGAAGTTTGCTGGTCTTATCTCTCTTAGAACTAATAAACTTAATTGGGAGCAGTTTAACTAGCACAGTAAAAGATATTTGCTTTCAGTATTCTCTCAGGAAAGCGCAAGAATACTCTAAAATATTAGAGTTTATTTTTATATTTCCTCAATATTTTCGTAACCGGTACATAAATAAGAAAAGTTATTGATTTACTGATAATATTATAAATATATAATGAATATATTATTAAAATTAAAAGTAATTATAAAATTTTAATATATATATATATATATAAAATTAAAAATAATAATATTTATTTTTCATATTTAATATTATAAAAATAAATATAAATATTTTAATATTTTAAATTTATTAAATGAGTGGTTATAGCCCATCCACGAGCTGATGGTCCATGGCTCAAATCCCAAATTCTAAGAATTTTGGATTTTTCAACAACTCCATATCTTTCATTCTTGTCAATCATAATTGCCACAAGGCCCACAACAGAGCCACTCCTTGACTTTGAGTTGGGCTTCCACCCCTCCACTGTGGGCTAGGCTTTTGTTGAGAGAAAAAAACAAGTTTGGCCAACCTAGAACTGATAGCATATTTCACCAGCTCAATGGTCTGTCTGTTTCAAGGTCGGCTCAACGGGTACTCCAATCTAAAGGTTGAACCAAGCTTCCATCAATAGTTTGATATCTGATTTTCAAAACATTGTTTATATCAACTTAGAGTGATCCAAAAAAAAAAAAATATTGAAAATTTAGAACCCACAAGATATATCTTGGGGAAATTAAGAAAATATCTCGACGAGAACAGATATGACCGAGAATTATTGCAAAAGAGTCTCAATTAATTGTGCCATGTTTATTTGTTTCAACTAGATAACATATCTTGGGGAAATGACCAAGAGGTTCTCATATTCACCACATGATATTTAAGGGGTAGCAAACAGTGTTAAAAAACTATAATGGTGTCGATTTTGATGTTATTTGTGAACATAAGTCGAAAACGATATGAAATTAGTGGAATTAGGTTAACGGTGAGTGCTCGTTTTCATATTCGTGCTGATTTATAGATTTTAATTTTCTTTTAATGAGAGTTTTATTAATAAATTATAATAACTGTATTATACTTTTGGCAAATTATTTTAAAAAATAAGCTAACATATAATTAGGATAAATTTAAATTTTAAAATAATTTAAATAAATCTTAATTGTGTTAAGGTGGGTGATAACTGGGATTAAATGGATTATTGATGTTATTTTTGTGAAATTGATAGACTTCTAACCCAAATGGCCCTATCTTATTAAATGAATTGCAAGTTGTATCTTGTTGAGCATACAATAAATGGGTCATCTTCATCTTAAATTATAATATCATATCATATTTTATTATTATATTAGACAAAAAATATGATAAACAAGGTTTTGTACCCTATTTGTGTAACGATTCATATCCAACTGAGTAAATATTATTTGTTTTAGGCCCATAAAATGACTTTAAAATGTGTCTATGTGGTTAAGAAACTCATACATATACAACGCTAAAAACTTTCTCCTTTACTCAATATGGGATATCACAAACAACCCCTTAACATGAGATTACAAGGCCAAAAGGACAAACACCCCTCTTGGTCTAAAATGGACAATATATATATAATTGGTTGCAGTTACCGTTTGATTGCTCACTGTAGTGTAGAAATTTATTAATTCATTTAAATGCTTGTTTATCGTTTGAACATGCATGCTCCTGAACTCAGCTGTTGACCTCTGCAAAATGAGGAATGGAGTTGTTACGTTTGATTGCTCACTGTAGTGTAGAAATTTATTAATTCATTTAAATGCTTGTTTATCGTTTGAACATGCATGCTCCTGAACTCAGCTGTTGACCTCTTGCAAAATGAGGAAGTGGAAGCCATAATAGGGCCGGGATCATCGATGCAGGCCAACTTCATGATCGGTCTTGGAAGCAAAGCTCGGGTGCCCATCATTTCATTTTCTGCAACAAGTCCCTCTCTTTCTTCGCTTCAGAGTCAATATTTTATCCGAGCTACCCTAAATGACTCAGCTCAAGTACCGGCAATAAGGCAATAGTCCAGGCCTTTGGATGGAGAGAAGTTGTGCTTATTTACGTTGACAACGAGTATGGCAATGGAGTCATACCGTCTCTGACTAGTGCCTTGCTGGAGGTGGACGCCCATGTGACCTACTGGAGCCCCATTCATCCATCAGTAACTGACGATCATCTTGTTGAAGAACTTCACAAGTTGATGAGGATGCCAACTAGAGTTTTCATTGTGCATATGCTTACGCCTCTTGGCTACCGGCTTTTTACCAAAGCAAATGAGGCCGGAATGATGGAAGAAGGCTATGTTTGGATACTAACTGATGGGATAACTGACTTCTTGAGTACTTTGAACGCTTCAGCTATTGATTCGATGCAAGGGGTGTTGGGCGTCAAGCCCCATGTTCCAAGTGAAAATACTCGAGCACTGATTTAGCAAAAAGAAGAATCTGTTTCTATTCATGCTTCAGTTACAGTAGACCAATGGCTATATATATATATTACAGTGTAACTAACCTAACCATCTAACCATCTATTGAATCACCTAACCATTCTCTAACTAACCATAACAGCATCTGTTAGAGAGGAGAGGAATCAGCTGCTGGTGCGGGTGCTTGTCTATCATCCCCCCGCAAGCTGACAGGTCTCGGGACAACAGAGAGACGAGTACGAGCGGCTGAGAACTGACAGCTTGGAACATGTTTAGTAAAGACATCTGCCAACTGGTCGGTAGAAGGAACATATTGAATCAAAAGCTCTTTGCGAAGGACCTTATCACGGACAAAGTGAAGATCAATCTCTATGTGCTTGGAGCGGGCATGGAAGACAGAGTTAGCTGCAAGAGCAGCAGCACTAATATTGTCACACCAGATCAGAGGAGTGTCCGGTTGAGGAATGCACAATTCTTTGAGCAGAAATTGAACCCAGGAGACCTCAGCGGCGAGAAAAGCAAGTGCCCGGTACTCCGATTCTGCACTACTACAAGAGACGACACGTTGCTTAGTGGAGGACCATGAGATGAGATTGGTGCCAAAAAAAAGACAAAAGCCACTGGTGCTTCTTCTATCATCGGGACATGAAGCCCAATCCGCATCTGTATAGCCTTGAAGAGACCAAGATGGTGAGGCATGGATAGAAAGACCATGAGTAGCAGTACCTTTGAGATAGCGAAGTATGCGTTTAGCAGCTTGCAGATGAGAAGTGGTAGGATGAGCCATGTATTGACAAGCTCGATTTACTGCAAATGAGATTTCTGGTCTTATAAGAGTGATGTACTGAAGAGCACCCACAAGACTACGATAGTGAGTAGCATCAAGAGCAGATAAAGGTTCTCCATCTGCTACTGATAATAATTTTCCCAAAGCACCAGGTGTGCTAGCAGATTTGGCCCCAAGAAGATCAGCACGCTCAAGTAGCTGATGTATGTAGCGTTGTTGATTGAGATGAAGAACATGAGGAAGCCGAGTGACTTCAATGCCAAGGAAGTAGCTAATATCCCAAGGTCTCGAAGAGCAAAATGAGAGCTAAGCTGAGAAATGATATGATGGACCTGTGGTGGATTGCTGCCAGTAATGAGAATATCATCCACATAGATTAAGAGGATGACAATATCAGATGCAGAGTGGAAATAAAATAAAGATGCATCAGCCCTTGAGCATTGGAATCCCAACTGTAAGAGAAAGGAGCTGAGCTTGTGGAACCAGGCTCGAGGCGCTTGTTTAAGACCATAGAGAGCCTTCTGTAGATGACAAACATGAGTGGGGCAAGAGCTATCTTCAAAGCCTGGAGGTTGCATCATGAACACCTGTTCTTTAAGATCTCCATTTAAAAAAGCATTGTGTACATCTAGTTGTTTAATAGGCCAGTTGGAAGAGACAGCAATGGAGAGAACAAGCCTGATAGTGCAAGGCTTCACAACTGGACTGAATGTCTCAAAAAAATCAATGCCATAGGTTTGATGAAAACCTTGGGCAACCAGCCGAGCTTTGTACCTGTCAATGCTGCCATCAGGTTTATGTTTGAGTTTGAAGACCCATTTACACCCAATAATTTTGGCATTAGACGGAGGTGGCACCAAAGACCAAGTTTGATTCTTCAATAGAGCTTGATATTCCTGTTCCATAGCAAGCTTCCAATTGGAGTCTTGAAGAGCCTGTTTGATAGTTCGTGGCTCAGCCATAAGTGAGGTAAGATAGGTCTTCTTCTTACAAATACCAGATTTGGATCTGGTAATCATAGGATGGCTAGGAATTGGAGCTGTGGAGTCCTGGAGGGAAGCAGTAGAAATCTCAGCTGTTTCATCCACAAATGGCACCTGAATGAGCGGGGGTAAAGACAAGGAGCTGGCTGGAGGTGATGTGGGGACTGGTTCAGATGGGATAGCTGGAGGAGAGCTGGTTGTAGAGGGGAAGAGAACAGGAGATGGAGGAAAAGGAAATGCTGGAGTGACAGGAAAATCAGCTGATTGGTGGGAAGGAGAAGTCAATGTCTGAAATGGAAATGTAGTCTCTGCAAAGACTACATGCTAGAGATATAGACTCTGCCAGTTGTAGGATTAAGGCAAAAATAACCCTTATGAAATGTTGCATAACCAAGAAAGATACAGGGTATGGACCGTGGCTGAAATTTGTTGGAGTTGAGATGTCTGAGGTGTGGATAACAAAGACAACCAAAGACTTTGAAATGGAAATAATCAGGTGGGTGTTTGTAAAGAAGAGAAATGGGGAGCTGTAATTGAGCAAAGGAGATGGCATGCAATTGATAAGGGTAACTGCTGTAGTGAAAGCATAGGACCAAAATTTGGATGGAAGGGCAGCTGTGTAAAGAAGAGTGAGCCCGGTTTCTACAACATGGCGCATCTTGCGTTCGACCCGGCCATTTTGTTCAGGTGTATAAGGGCAAGAAAATCTATGGAGTATACCATGAAGAGATAGAAATCTGGTGAGGGTAGTGAACTCTCCACCATGATCTGTTTGAAGACATTTAATGGTGGTCTGAAATTGGTTTTCAACAAGAGTTTTAAATTGAACAAAAGTGGAATGAACCTGGTCCTTGGTAGGGAGTAAATATAACCATACAAACCTAGAGTAATCATCCATGAGCAACAAAAATACCGGGCACCTGTGGAGGAAGGAACAGGTGCTGGTCCCCACAAGTCTGCATGGATGAGTTCAAGAGGAGAGGAGGCCCGGGAAGTGGACAAAGAGAAAGGAATTTTGTGACTTTTGGCACAACAACAAGCATTGCAAACATCAATTGTTTTATTTGAGTTATATGAGATATACATGTATGAAAAATTTTCTGAAGTATTATAGCAGAAGGGTGGCCAACTCGTTGATGCCACAACATAGTAGTAGGCTGAGTTTTTGTGAGAAACACTTGATGTTTAGAACTGGCAGTAGGTGAGCTGATAGATGAGGTAGGAAATTTGTAGAGTCCACGTTCAAGTTGGCCTTGGAGAAGAGTCACTTTGGTATCCTTGTCCTTGACAAAAACGAAGAAGGATGAAATTCAAGAATGGTATTATTATCAGTACAGAATTTTGACACACTGATGAGATTTGAAGTGAGTTGTGGAACATGAAGCACATTATGTAAGACAAAGGGTTTAGCAGAAGTGTGGAGAAAGGAATGACCAACTTGGGTTATGGGTAGGGACTTACCATTTCCAACCATCACAGAGTCAGTACCATTGTATGGAGTACCATTGTGGATATTAGCAGCCGTGTGGGAGAGATGGTGAGTGGCGCCTGAATCCAGAAACCAGGAGTCCATTGATGCTGGGGAAGGTGCTGCTATCATGGCTTGAGCAGGAGGAGTGGGACCAGTTTGAGAGGTTGATGAGGCTGGTGCATGTGGCCCTTGATAATTCACATCAAATCTGTGATAACAAGAGAGGACCATGTGCCCAAACTTGCCACATAACTGACATTGTGGTCGGTTATTTGTCCGGGATCGATTATTGTTGAACCGATTAGGGCGATATCCTTGAGGATGTTGCTGTCGTGAATCTGGAAGAGTGTCAGGTCGTGGGTTGGCATGAATGGCTGAGGTGGTTTCCCTTGAGAGGGTTTGTTGGACTGTGACCTTCGTGGTCTGTTATGAGTTGCAATATTGGCAATGAGGAGGTCTTCTTCAGCAGCTGTGGTTTGAAGATGCAGCCTCTGTTCATGAGTCAGAAGGATGCTATGTACCGCATGAAGTTGAAGGTCATCATCTCTAGCTGTGAGAGAAGCCACGATGGGGTTGTATTCAGCCCCTAATCCACTTAGTAATTGAAGGATTTGATCCTTTTCTGGCACTGGTTCTCCAATAGCTGCTAGACTATCGGAGATGTGTTTGAGTTTTTGGATGTATTCCATCATGCTAAGAGGGCCTTTTTGGTTGTTTGAAAAGCAAGTCTCAGCTGCATTGTTCTTGCTTTGGTGGAAGCAGAGAAGCTTCGTTGGAGGGCTGTCCATGCTTCATGGGATGTTCGTAGCCCAACAATTTGTCCCATAACATCTGGGGTGAGAGAGGAGTAGATCCAACTCAGGATCATACTATCATATCTCCTCCAAACCAGAAAATCTGGGTTCACTTCTCCGGTGGATATTATTTTTGGAGGACATGGTGTCTGACCTTCAATATGGTCCTCAAATCCATTGGCATATATCACATTTTCCATTTGTGTATGCCAAAGGATGTAATTATCTCTATCTAGTTTGATAGGAAGAGGATGATTCAGCATGCTCATGTTCAGGGTAGAGGTTACCTGAGAAGAGACAATCTCCGGCGTGGTTTGTGTTGATGAAGCCATCGGAAACTAGGTACTGTATGTTCTTGAAGCTTTCTTGAGGTGAGTAAGAAAAGCAAAAGATAATCTGCAGATGATGTATATCAGAAGAAAGTTGCAGCAGAAAGAGTTGTTGGAGATTTCTTGATTGTCTTGCCGGGGAGAGAAATCAGAAAAAGAAAATTCAGGAGCCTATGGCTCTGATACCATGAAAATACTCGAGCACTGATTTAGCAAAAAGAAGAATCTGTTTCTATTCATGCTTCAGTTACAGTAGACCAATGGCTATATATATATATTACAGTGTAACTAACCTAACCATCTAACCATCTATTGAATCACCTAACCATTCTCTAACTAACCATAACAGCATCTGTTAGAGAGGAGAGGAATCAGCTGCTGGTGCGGGTGCTTGTCTATCACCAAGAACCAAAAAGCTTGAAAGTTTTAAAATCAGATGGAAAAAGAAAATACAAGAAGAATATCCAACCAATGAAATCTCTGAGCTGAATATTTTTGGACTCTGGGCCTACGATGCTGCTTGTGCACTAGCCATGGCAGTTGAAAAACTTGGCCCGGGAAACTTCAGCCTCCAAAAGACTAACATTTCCAGAGATTCAACCGGTTTTGAGAGTATTAGAGTTTCCCCAGTTGGTCCAGATATTCTCCATTCACTATTAAGTACTCGATTTAGAGGCCTCAGCGGAGATTTTCAAATTGGAGATGGGCAACTACGCACATTAGCTTTCCAGATAGTTAATGTGATTGGTGAAGGGGAAAGAGGGGTTGGATTTTGGACACCAGAGAATGGAATTGTAAGAAGATCGAATTCTACTTCTAAGGCCAATCTAAGAGCCATTACATGGCCAGGAGAATCTCCTTTTGTTCCTAAAGGTTGGGTGCTTCCTACCAACGGAAAGAAGTTGAAGATAGGAGTTCCAGTGAAGGAGGGTTTCAGTGAATTTGTGAAGGTGACGCGAGATCCTATCACTAATACAACAAAGGTCACTGGCTACTGCATTGCTATCTTCGATGCCGTAATGGCAACATTACCATATGCTGTTCCTTACGAATACGTTCCCTTTGAGACACCTGATGGAAATGCTGCTGGTAACTACGATGAATTGATATCTCAAGTATATTTTCAGGTCAGCCATACTCTTTAGATTCCCTAATACATAATAATTTTCATTCAACTATGGTCATCAACTGTCAAATAGAGGGAAACTGCCATCCTTTTACAATGAAATATCTCATCAATTTTACCAGTACTATTATCATGAACAGAAGTATGACACTGTGGTGGGAGATACTACTATTCTAGCGAACAGGTCCTTGTATGTAGACTTCACACTACCTTACACCGAGTCTGGCGTATCAATGATCGTGCCCATCATGGATAACGGAAGTAAAAGTGCATGGGTCTTTCTGAAGCCATTAACTTGGGACCTTTGGGTGACAAGCGCTTGTTTCTTTGTCTTCATTGGCTTTGTGATTTGGACTCTTGAACATCGAATAAATGAAGATTTCAGAGGGCCTCGTTCACATCAAGTTGGCACAATCTTCTGGTTCTCCTTCTCAACATTGGTGTTTGCTCAGAGTAATTTCTCTTCCACCTCCTTGAATTTAAATGCACAATATATATATATATATATATATATATATATATATATATAAATGCCAATTAGATTTTGGAATTTTATAATAAGATTGGAAAACATAACTGAACCAATTCCTTCAATTTTGGAAAACACTCCATACGTAATTTCTCTTAAAATTGATGTTTTCTTATTGATTTTCTTTTGCATTCTAAATTAATTAAATCATATTTATAGGGGAGAGAATTGTCAGCAACTTGGCTCGGTTCGTGATGATCATATGGTTTTTTGTGGTGTTGATTCTTACTCAAAGTTACACGGCTAGCTTCACTTCGATGCTAACGGTTCAACAGCTCAAACCCACTATAACTGACATAAACGAGCTCATAAGAACGGGGCAACGCGTGGGCTACCAAAATGGCTCCTTCATTTTTGCATTTTTAAAACAGATGAAATTCGATGAATCAAACCTTGTGAAATATGATTCTCCTGAACAATTGGATGGATTATTTTCAAATGGGAGCCGAAAAGGTGGCATTGCTGCTGCATTTGATGAAATCCCTTACATGAAGCTTTTCCTAGCAAAATATTGCTCCAGATATACTGCGGTTCAGCCAACGTACAAGTTCGATGGTTTTGGATTTGTAAGTCTCTCACATCTAAATTTGTACAAAATGTCTTGTGCTGGTTTCTCATTTTTCCTTCTTTCTTTCGTTTCCTTTTTTTTTTTTTTTTTTTGTTTTTCTTTAAATTTCAGGTCTTCCCAAAGCATTCGCCTCTGGTATCTGACGTTTCAATGCGAATCTTAAATTTGACTGAGGGAGATCAAATGGCGAAATTTGAGAAAGCATGGTTTGAGCAGAATTCGAGTTGCCTAGGGCTCAACAGCTCGCATTCTTCAGACAGCATCGGAGTCGATAGTTTTTGGGGACTATTCCTTATTGCTGGAGTGGCTTCATCTGCAGCTCTCATCATATGCATGGTCACTTTCCTCTATGAAAATAGAGATGCTTTAGTACAATTGGACCCCCCAACTCCAGTATGGAGAAAAATTAAAGCCTTGGCAACCCGCTTTGATAACAAGGACCTCAGCTCCCATACTTTCAGAAAAAGTGAAATGGGAGAGAGCAGTGGCATCAATGGCATGGATGCAGTGACTGCCTCTCCAGCCACAAACTACCCGCCGAGTCCATCAAGCCTTTCAGTCCAAACACACAGTAATTTTGCTTTCTCCAGACCTGCTTCCGAATATGGTGATCCAATGAGTCCAAATGGGCAGACATCTCCTGAGACAACATTTGGTATCGAGCTTGCCAATTCAAATCAAGAGCCGAAAGGAGTACCATGACTCTGGCCCAATTCAGTTGACGTGTTGAATTTAGGTCAACTCCATGTGCATCTTATAAAGGATCTGTGCCTGTATGACTTAACGTAGATGATCATATTCATATATTCGTAGCCCAATTATTATTACTATTATTATTATTATTTTCCCAGAATTTTGGTTTTTTAGTGCCCCCATGCTATAATCCCAAGCTATGACACTGCCACAGACAATTTAAAATATCTTACATTTATATTAAAAAAAAAAAAAAAAAAAAAAAACTATTGAAGAGAGCCCCCATGCTATAATCCCAAGCTATGACACTCCTCTTTTGACCCGGCCCAAAAGTTATGGCCGAAGATTTATTTATTAAGCCCAAAAAGATCGCCCCCATAATCCAATTAAAATTTATTGCCAAGATAGCTTCGAAAATTTTATAAATTTTCAAACGATGGAAACAACCCTATCAAAAATCATCCCTCACATATGACGAACTCTTTCATGTACAAGTAAGGAAGAAAAAAGATTCAGTTTTTGCCCTTTTCCTTTATCTTTTTTCAAACCAAGTGGAAATGATTCTCTTTTCAAACAAAAGTTTTTTTTATGATAGATACAGATGAGCCTGTGCCCAAAGACGAAGTTTGTTGTTTCCTCAAAGTCTCATATTAATTTTTTATTTTGAGTACTGTGTATATATAAGATGGATAAGTAGAAATATAGGTTTAAGACAATCTATAAAATGAGAGTCTCTTATTGAAGGAAATCTGAGATGAATCTATCAGTTTATTCCACTGAGAAAATGTCAACCATGCATGCAATTACGCCAACTAAGAAACATAGCAAAATTAAGAAAAATGAGGGGGAAAAGGACCTTTTTGTGTTGAACATTTTCTAGTAAAAAATCCTTGATATATAAATTTCTTTGAATGCTTTTTATACAAATTTTAATCAAATTTGAAACATTTTTTTAACCAATTCTTTGGTAGTTTATTCAATTATTTATCATAACTAATGTCTAAAATTAATTAATTTGCTAAGTGATACTATGGTATCCCTTTCCCTCCCTTAACAAAATTTCATAAACTTGGCGTACAGATGATATAAGATATTTTGAGAGAACTAAAAGAGCTTTCTATGTTTAAATTAACTTGGAAATTTGTAGGGGTGAACCCTAAATTAATAATAGCAAAAGGACACTAATAAGGTTGAAAAAAAAATTACTTGCATTCCTTTTTTATTATTTTTTTTCCCTTTTGTCTCATTATTTTCTTTTTTCTTTTTTTTACATAAATTTCATTAATCAATTGTAATTGCTGAGATGGAATTTTTACCTCTAGTACCTAAGAAGCTAGCTGCTTGTATCATTCAAATACCAAAATGAAGTTAAAATAATAGCAATAATCAGAAGTATTTCTCTTTCAAAAGAAAAAAAGTATTAAAAGAAAGAGCATATGAACAATGATCGGTGCTACTTGTGTTTGTAGACAATGACCTCCTTAGTCCAAATCAAGTGAATTCTACCATTTGAAAGTCGTATAGAAGTTTACTTTTAATCAATGGATTAAGTAAAGTCTACATTAAAAGTTATTTTATACTTTGTCACGTTGAGTTATGTTTTGTTTAATTAATAGAGATGACTTTAGAGATGAAACCAAATTAAAAAAGACAACTTGATTAAAAAAAAAAAAAAAAACAAAACAAAGTCACTTCTTATGCTTGACTATCTTCTTCACATTAGGATTAGTGAATTGAATTAATGTAATTTGAAACTTCTTATATATCTTGATTCTTGAAACTACTTATAGAGAGGTAAATAAGAAGTCTTAAGTTTTAAACCCAAAATTTTTATTTTTCTTTTCTTATTTATAAATTTTTGTAATGAATATGTGATAATCAAATATCAAAATAAAATTCAATCATACATGCCCATGTGATGTACATGGAAAGCCACCTATAGAATCTACTAGAAACTCTATAAATGTAAATTTCATGCATTTAATTGATCATAGAACAAATCCATTAAATCTAAAAGAATAAGTACAGAGATTTACCTAGATTAGATGCTTCTCCCAATCATCTTGCAATGATCAACACCTACATCGTCTTCACATCCACGATACTATACCTCATAGCCCTTAGTGAACTCTTCAAAATTTTCAAGGATGTGGTCAGCACATTATTAATATACGGAAGAATAATGATAATAACAATTTAAGGTGTGTGTTTGTTTTAACATGATAAGGTATATTTATATGAAGAAACCCTAATAGAATAGGTTGATGATGATATATGGCTACCCTACGAATGAAAATGATAATTTTAAAAATAAAAAATATTTATTCTCACAAAAAATTACATCATTCAGAATTGATGGATTATTTGCACTAAGGAACAACCATGAAGATGAATTCTATCCTTACATTCCTTCCATTGGCGAAGATCCAGTGTGTGGGCAAGCATCAACCGCATAGTGTAAGGATAATCTTTAAAGATATTGATTTTTTTTGGATGCAGATAAGACACAGGAAGTTGACCTGTTGTGTTAGGCAGCAATAAAATTCGTGAATTTGACGGAATTTAAGGCAGTCACCTATGTCCTGTAAAAAAATCGATCATCCTTTTCAATCCGATCTTGGATTAAACTGACCCAGCAAGCTTTTCGAAAATTCATTAGAACAAATTTCTCCATTTTCCGTAACGCTTTAAGCTAAGAAGATATTTTTATAGTAGGAAATGGCTTTTTGCAATAACATTTTATTTCATAGGAAAACAATTTTTCAGTGATGAGTTGTTGTTCATAGCAAATAGATGGCATTTAACAGTCACATACATTTGTAGTAAATAATTTTTTTTTAAAAAAATCAAAATCACTTTTATGTAGGATATATATATATCTTTCTAGTAAACTGGTTATTTATAATTTTTGGGCCCAAAGTTTATATTATTGTAAAAAAAATAAATTTTAATTATTATATTTCTTGGGGCAAGTATGTTCTTATAATATTTTGCAATTTAATAACTTACATTATTAATACAAAAAAGTTAATGGCATTCACTAATTTGTTCCGTAACAATATGAGAAAAAATAAACTATGGAATAACAATATGGAAAAAAATAAATTATGGAACAAGTAAATATAAGTAGCATTTTTTGCATTATATTTATCTAAGACAAATCTAAATTTGGTGACTTATTTTACATAATAAAATGATTTTTCCCATTTAGCCACACCTAACAAAATAAAAGTTTTTGATAGCAAAAATGTAGAAACATTTTACATTTAACTATTTAAATATAAAAATTAAATCAATCACTTAAAAAAATATATTTTAATTAAATTTTCAAAATCTAAATTAAATTTTAATATTTAGAAACCTTTGGATTCAAGTTTATTTTTGACAAATTTGGAAATATCCAAATCTTAGTTATCATTTTCTGTTGCACATTCTAAATCCTATTTAGTTTTTTTTTTTAAATGTTATTTTTCCGTTGTGAATAGGATTTAGAAAGCCTTAGGAAGATTTTCATGCACCAAAAATTTTCATGCACATAACTTAATCTTGGATAGGGAATGGAGAGTTATGGGGTTCCTTACAACATCAATCGTCATGAACACTCGAGCACCAAAAATTTTCCAAGGGTGTTGGATGCAGCTTTTGGCATGCTAGATACATAGCTCGATTAGTTGAGCCGTTGGATGCACCATTCTATTAGTTGAGCTATTGGATGCAGTTTCCAATGCTTAAGTCCAGTATTGCTCAATTGGTCAAGATGCTCAATCACTAATCCAATCGCTCAAGCATTCCTGTAGATTCCTAGAATCCAAGAGTTGTTCTTTACACTTTAAGTGGTTGTTTTTCTCCAAAGTTTCCAACTTTCTAGCAAGATACTATGCATAGACCTCTTGTGTCTTGTCGAATTGCAAGGTGAAGGGATATGCTAAGTAATTTGCAGAAGGTATCTTCTCAACCAATATATCACCCTTTTGAACTATCTCATGAATCAACTCGTATTTTCTCTTTATGTGTTTTCTAGTGGTTTCTTAGTTCTTTAGACTGTGTTATAGCCCCATTATTGTCATAAAAAAGTATCATGAGTTATATAACCAAAGGAATGACCCCTAGTTCCATAAGGAACTTCCTAAGCTAAACGACTTCCTTTGCTGTTTTAGAAATTGCAATGTACTCAACTTCTATAGTGGAGTCAATAATGCAAGATTGTTTCACACTCCTTCAACTAACAATCGCACTACCAAAAGTAAAAACAAAACTGGATGTAGACCGATGAGAATCCTTATCAAACTGAAAGTTTGAATTTGTATATCCTTTGGGTACTAACTCGTCACTTTGGAATATAAGCATATAATCCCCCGTTCTCCTAAGATACTTAAGTATATGATTGACAATTTTGTTCAATGTTTTGGACCTGGATTAGACTGATATCTACTTACCATACCCACTACAAAGCAAATATCTAGCCCAGTATATAGCATTGCATTCATAAGGCTACCCACTATGGAGGTATTAGGTACTGCTTTCATGTGCTCTTTCTTCTTAGATGTCTTAGAATACTAATCCTGAGAAAGAAGAATTTCATGCCTAAAAGGTAACAAACCTTTCTTGGAATCCTACATCACATACTTGACCAAATGCTTATTTATGAAGCAACTTATCTTCCCTTGCCTCAACATGAATACTCATCATCTTTGCTCAACCATTCTTCCTTGATCTTCTTATATTTATACTGTCTTAAATTGAATGTACATCATTGTGTTAATTGAAATGCTTATAGCTATAGTACAAATACATTTTTTTTTTTATATTTTGAAATCCATGGTTGTGGGCAATGGTGTTGTCATGACCCAAAATTTTGGGCAACCCAAAATTTCGTCCATGACCCTAGGTAAAAGGTTTGACCCTAAGGGTTCCTCCTAATTTATGCTGGCAATCAACCAAAACTCTCTGAATTTTTTTTTTCTACACATAAATCACACTATAACTCTCTCGAACTTACAATCCAATTTATCAATATACCAACCACTACTCAAGAGCAACAAGATATAATAATGATCATTAAAGTCTATAAATAATAGTTCATAGTTGAGCAAATTAATCAGAATAAAGTCTCATTACAAATATATAACTTCAAAGTTTGCTAATACAAGTTCCAAAATAAACCAACATAACAAATACACTATAATCCATTAGGCGGCTCCAAAATCTCCTGAGGCATCCTAAAGCCCTTCCTGCCTTATTTGTGGATCCTCAAGAGTTACATCTGCATCTAAAAAGATATAAGAAGGAAAGGTGAGCATTCCACATTGCTCAATAGGGTGCCTTACACCTAAGGGGTTAATTGAGATTACTAAGTTTCAAGTGAACACAAAAGAAACATTCCATCATAATTGATCAACCCACATATTTTAATTTCTATAATTATAACAATTCAACAATTTTCAACACTTAAATAAAAATGCATGTGGCTATGTGACACACAGTCATACAATGCACTGTCATTTTCAGGCTTTCAGTGTACTGTACCCAAATACACTCCTAATTCGGAGTCTTTTCGGGATAGATTTTTGGGTTTTTCACCCTAGGGATCTTACTCCCTTCTTAATTCGCCTCACACAGGCCTTTATTTTTCATTACTATTGTATTTTCTTTCTTTTTCAATTTCATGCACTTTTCACAATTTTTATTTTTCATTCACACAACCATGATGCAAATGAAATGCAATGATATTAATTATACTCATTCACAAATATCACAAATATCAAATAAAATTCCAACTAGTCCAAATCTCATTGAAATTACAATTATACCAAAATTCCAAAATTTTCCAACAACCCCAATAATTCCAATAGTCAAATATAATTATTTTCTCCACAATAAAATTACCAAGAACAACCAAATAAATTTCGAATAATTTAAACCTCAATTAAACATAATTTATACCAAAATTTCATAATTTTTCCATAACACCAATAATTCCAATAATCAAATATAATTATTTTCTATAATTAAACACTTCTATTATCACACAAAAATCCCAAGGAAAATTCCTAAATCACCCAAAAAACTTTCACACATCATAAATATTACTTATTTACCTTCCAACAACGAGATTTATAATTTATTTTTTTAAAGAAAAGTGCATCAAATAAAAGTTTTAGGATTAAGATTTCCTACCACGGATCTAACAATCTGACTGTTGAAAATGAAATCAGCCACCGTAGAAATATTCCTCGCATCGAGTAAAACTTTCCCTCAAAATTTAATGCCAAAATAAGCTCCTTTGGCTGTCAAAACGGTTGGCCAAAGGTGGATGGCGTTGTTGCTCTCCCCTGCACCCAAGAGCCTCTGCCACTCCACTTCCTTTTTTTTACTCTCCTTTTTCTTTTTCATTTCTTATTCATTTTGCTTTTAAACCCCACAACCACTAAGTGGCCCACAACCCAACACCAATAAAAAAGCCTTAATACTATTTGATTTCTTTTGTTTTTCTTTTTCAATTCATTTTACTTTCTTTTCTTAATTAATTTTTCATTCCATTTCATTTTCATTTTTTTAAAACAACACACAAAATAAATTATTAAACACCATCCCAAAAATTTAAATTTTCTTAAATTTATTATTAAGCAATTTAATTTAATTTTTTTATTAATTAGTTCTAGTTAATTTTAATTAATTTATTTTTCATTTTTCATTTTCGCTTTTTTTTTTTTTGAAAATTTTCAATTTCTACGACCCTAAGAAATTTTCTACCATAAAGCTAACGTGGTACAAAAATTCAACTTGCTTAATTAACTAATTAAATATTTCAAATTCTACCAATCCAAAATTGACACGTGTTCTCCAATTATTATTATTATTATTTTTACTTTTCAACCACCATTCAGTAGAAGACTTTTCAAACTAGAAATTATAACATGGCCTAAAATACCCAGTTATTACAGGTGCTGTCAACATAAAGTAAACAAGAAAAACAAATTGATCAATTATTCAATTTTAAGCGGTATTGTTTGCTCCTGATTTATATTAGCAAATTCATATTCAAATAATATATGTTGAGACATCGGTCGATTTGGATTGATTGGATCACAATGTCCAGACAAAGGTGTTCCTTGTTCTTTGAAGAAAGCAAAATTGTTGTGTGTTGGGATCAAAAGGCTTGGTGGACTTAGAGGGAAGTTGGTGTAGTTGGCAAGGTTGTAACTGCATACATGGCCTTGATGCCCTTTGTCTGGAAGTTTATCACTTTTTCTGAAGGTATGGGATCTGAGATCTTTGTCATCAAAGCGTGTTGCCATGGCTTTAATTTTTCTCCATATGGAAGATGGGGGATTCAAGTTTATTAAAGTGTCTTTATTTTCATAAAGGAATGTGGTGATGCATGTAATGAGAGCTACGAATGAAGCGACTCCAGCAACGAGGAATAGGTCCCAAAAGCTATTAAGGCTGATGTTGTTTGAAGAAACTAAGCTGATGAGCTCTGGACAATTGGGTGTTTTCCCAAACCATGCCTTCTCAAGTTGTAGCATTTTAGTTCCCTCTGTCACGTTTAAGACTTCCCTTGAAACATCAGCTACAAGGGGTGAACCCTTTGGAAACACCTGAAAAATGATCAAAAATAAGAAACCTCGGTATAAAATTTATACAAGTATGTGTGTTATGAGAGAGTACTTACAAATCCAAACCCATCAAACTTGTATGTTGGTCCAACTACAGTGTATTTGGAACAATATTTTGCAAGGAAAAGTTTTATATAAGGGATTTCATCAAATGCGGTAGCAATTCCACCTTTTAAACTGTTGTTTGAAAACAATTCATCCAGTTCTTCTGAAGACTCATAGATCACAAGCTTGGACTCATCAATTAATTCATCCATTCTGTCAAGAATTCACGAACAAAAGAGCCCCTTTTGGTAACCAACATGCTCCCCTTTCTTTAACAGCTCGTTTATATCAGTGATAGTTGGGTTGAGTTGTTGAACTGTTAACATTAAAGTCAAGCTAGCTGTGTAACTTTGAGTAAGAATCATCACCACAAAAAAACCATATTATCACCATGAACCGAGCCAAGTTACTCACAATTCCCCCCTCTGTTAACATAATTTAAGAATGAGAGAAAATAAACTCCAGAAAATCAATATAAAGTCAAATACAAATAATTTTTGAAACGTTAAAATTATCTTGAAATTACTTGCATATTATATGGGATGTCCATATATTAATAGAGGTTACAATCATGGGAAACAAGCAAGCAGGCCATACTAGAAATTAGTTTCTATTGTGTTTGAGATGTGCTCGATATGCTTTATATTTGAATATTACATGAGTAGATAAATTGCTAGATAAAATTCAAGGAAGTGGAAGAGAAATTACTCTGAGCAAACACCAATGTTGAGAATGAAAACAAGAAGATAGTGCCAACTTGATGCGAACGAGGCCCCCTAAAATCCTTATTTACTCGATGTTCAAGAATCAAAATCACAAAGCCAATGAATACAAAGAAACAAACGCTTGTCACCCAAAGGTCCCAAGTAAGTGGCTTCAAGAAAACCCATGCATTTTTTCTTCTTCTATCTATAATGGGCATGATCATTGACACCTCAGATTCTATGTAAGGTAAAGTCTACATACAAGAACGAAAGGAAAAACAGAGAGAAAAGAAGAGAGAAAGGAAAAACACATCTCATTGCCCAAATTTCATCAAAGAGCTGATCCTGCTTCATTTGTGGTCCGATCGAGTTGAAATTTGGAGGAGAGGTTCGAAACTCGAGTAGCTACAATCTGAATGGTGGAGATCAAATTTTTAGCTTGGGAACTGGTGTTACTGCATGTGAATAGTAACAACGTGTTTTTGGGTATTGTTTCTCCAATTTTTTTTTTTTTTTTTTTGCCAAGAGAGATTATATAATCCAAGGATATATGTGCTCTTGATGTATTTTGGTAGCCTCTAGAGATTATTCTAGAGAAGACAAGTGTAACCCATTATTGTTGATAGTGGAAGTTTGAACTGGACTAGGTCCCGTGGTTTTTCCCTTCGCATTGGGGGGTTTTCCACGTAAAAATTCTAGTATCTGATTTATTTTTCCGTTGCATGAGTTTATTTATTTATTGATTGTAGTTGCTATTACCTATTGAATTTTCCACAAAGAAATGGTAGAAAAATCCTAGTGTTTGTTGGAATATTCTGAATTCACCTTAACAAGTGGTATCAGAGCCAAGTTGATTAGCAGTGGGATATCTTGTGTTAATTAAATGGATGAGACTGGTAGTGGAATGATTAAACTCACAACTTCCAATTATTCAATTTGGAAGATTAGGATGGAGGATATTCTATATTGCAAAGAGTTGTTTGAGCTCATTGAATGTAGGGGTTATAAGTCGTTACTACAACTGAGGATGAGTGGAAGAAATTAAATAGGAAAACCGTTGGACATATTAGGCAGTGAGTTGATCAGAGTGTCTTCCATCATGTAGCCAAGGAAGTTGATGCATATAGCCTTTGGCAGAAATTAGAGAGTCTTTATGAGAGAAAGACTGCACAGAACAAAGCCTTTATGATAAGAAGACTTGTGAATTTAAAGTACAAGGATGGTAATAGTGTTGCAAAGCATCTCAATAATTTTCAGGGATTGTTGAATGAGTTGTCTACCATGAAGCTTGAGCTAGATGATGAGGTACATGCTTTACTTTTGTTAAGTTCTTTACCAAACAATTGGGAAACTTTGGTGGTATCCCTGAGTAATTTAGCCTCAAATGGTGTGATAACTATCAACATGGTAAAAGATAACATGTGTAATGAAGAGGCAAGAAGAAAAGAGTTAGGTATTTCCTCTAATACAGAAACACTTGTTATAGAGAGGTGGAGGAGAAGTAATAGCAGAAAACCTTCCAGTGATTATAACCGTGACAAGTCAAAGGGAAAGTAAAAGTCCCGAAAAGAGATAAAGTGTTTTTATTGTAACAAGTTAGGGCACATTAAGAGAGAGTGCAGAAAATTCAGAAGAGAATAGTTTAAAGGAAAAAGTGAAGAACATAAAGAGGACAAAGACATTGTAGCAGTTGCATCTGATGGTGATACGATCATTGTTTGTGATGATGCGTGTGTAAACCTTGCATGCCAGGATTCCACTTGGGTGGTTGATACAACAACGTCGTTTCATATCATTGCACGTAGAGATTTCTTCTCTTCCTACACCAGTGGTAGTTTTGGTTGGGTTAGGATGGGTAATGAAGTAAAATGTGAAATTGTTGGCATGGGAGATGTAGAGCTAGAAACTAGCATTGGGTGCAAATTGGTTCTAAAAGATGTTAGACATGTTCTTGAAATGCGCTTTAGTTTGATCTCTATTGGGAAGCTTGATGATGAGGGCTACCATTGTCACCTTGGAGAGGGTAAGTGGAAGCTTACTAAGGTTCTCTTGTTTTAGCTCTTGGGAGGACAGTATGAAGAATAAAAAGAAAGGAGAAAGAGGCAACAAGATTTGGGTTTTTAGATGTGACTCTTATGTCATACATTATACGACATAAATGTTACTTTATTTGGAATTGAGAATTTTGGTTTTTGGATGCAACTCATGTCATTTTATGGTTATCTGTTTTTATGCATATGAAATGCAGGTATACATGAATGTTGGGATGCTTAACATTTCTAAATCATGTTTTAATGTAGATTTACTTTTCTTTTTTAGTTTTGGTGGGTTTGATGTGTTTTATGTACTATTGTTTTGTGAACATTTGATATACAAACATTGGTGGATGATGCAATATATTACAAGTTAATCCATAAGCATTATAAAAATATAAGCTAAATGTAATATGATTATTATATTTATGGACAAAATTTACACATGTTGATCTTATTTATTAATAAGCATTACAAAATTCTATAGGCTAATCAACAAAAAACAACCATATCTTCTATAATCATTTACAATGATGTGACACCATAACTCAAAGGTGATGCATTTAACATGACATCATAACTCAAAGATGATGCATTTACTATGACACCTTATATATCTCACACAACTCTATATCAAATTAAGCATCACTAAAAATATATGGTGTCACTTCTGAATGCGTCACCATTTGTCTGTTTTGGTGTCGCTTCCCAATACATCACCAATTAGTACTCTCTATGGTGTTAGTGGATAAAGTGACGCTATGTTGTAGTGTTATCCTATGTTTATGGTGACTCGTTAGAAATATCACCATATATCTTTTTCCTTGTAGTGTAGGCTTGAACCTAGGCTCATAGATTCTTAGGTTTAACTAGATGGGAGTGGACTTGGGCCTCACCTTGGCTCATATGCTTTTGGACGTAACTAGAAAAGGCCAATGGCATAAAGTGTTTTCTTTTTCTTTTTTTTTTTGTCCAAAAATTTTTCCATTTAAGATTCAGATTGTCTAAAACAGATATGAGACGTCTTTTTTAGATAGGTGTGACCCTTGTGACCCTTTGGTGGAAGCATCTCTTCTAGGGACAAATCTCCCTCTACAAAAAGAGACCCCTCCACGACATTTCATTTATTCCAACAACATCAATTTCTCATTCTTTTTCAAGTCATCTCCAAGTGGGGTGGTCCATTCCAGGTCATTCCTAAGTGGGCTAATCCATTCCAAGTCATGTATGAGTGATAAGTGTATATTTTGAAAGCATCGATCCAGGCTTTTATAGAAAATATAAACATTATTTATCATTTCTTATATTGTTGCATCTTGAGAGATGAATGCCACTAAATTTTAAGCACTGAGCAAGGCCAAACTTTAGCTTTAATCAATCTTATTTGTGAATTTTAATTTATATTTTATTTCTTTATTTATTTTAGCTACTTATTACTTAATATGTTTTCAATAATTTGGACTTCGGTTTTTCACAATGTTCTATAAAAAAATATAAAATGATATTTAAATTTATTATGACAAAATGACTTGTTTTTAAAATAAATTATTAAAAAACTGTTTTGAGTCTAACCTTTACAAAACATATATTTCAATTAAAAAAAAAAAAACCCAGTTCTTAAAATCTGTTGAAGCCCAAAAGAACTATTCTATTTACATATTCTCATCTTCATTGAAAAGGAAAATTATAGACAATAAAAGGAGTGATCTGTTTAACAGTACTATTGACAGTATAACCAAATGAACTTCCAAAATAAGTATATTAATTTATGTAATGTTTCCTCCTTGATCATAAACTATTTACACAAGCAGATAACAACCAATTTGACAGTTAGAAAATGTGGAGTACAGGAGTTAAATTCAGCCTGTCAACAATCAGCAAGATTACAATTCTATCATGCTATGAAATATAATGATAATGCTACTGCAATGAAGTTCGATTATTCTAATGTGATGTTTCAGGTATATTTGTTCTCTCTTGATTTAAATTAGCAGCTACTATCTCTGGCGATGATTGCCCACCAGTTGTGATTCAGCTCCAACCACCGTGCTCTGAAGAAGAGGTTCCTTGTTCTCCGGAGAGGGGAATATCATTATTGGTTTCGTTGGAAAAGGTTGATGGCCTTGGCGAGCAGTTAGTCACTGAGGGAGAGGCTCCAACTGCCGCTATAGGCTCATTGCTACCGCTGTATGGCTGGTCAGGTATTCTGAAAGTATGAGAACTGAGGTCTTTTTGATCAAAAAGTGTCATCAAGGTCTTAATCTTTGTCGATGCCGAATCTTCGCCCATTACCACAACTCTATGTTTATGCAGGAACATGGCAATACCTATGATCAGAGCTAAAGATGAAGTGACTCCAGCAATGAGGAAAAGGCCCCAAAAGCTATCAAGGCTGATATTGTTAGAAGAAAGTGAGTTTCCATTATCATCTGAACAACTAGTTTTTTCCCTAAACCACTTTTTCTCAATCTTACCATTTCATTTCCCTCAGTCACAATTAAGACTGCCCTTGAAACATCCTGTACGAGAGGAGAACCTCTTGGGAAGGCCTGAAATTCAGAAAGAAAAAAAAAAAAAAAAAAAAAAACTCACACATGATACATATATATTGGGAATGAGTGTTTGTTTGTGAGAGGAGAGAGCACTTACAAATCCGAACCCATCAAATTTGTATGTTGGTTTAACCATGGTATATTTCGAGCAATGCTGCGCAATGAACAGCTTCATGTAAGGTATCTCGTCAAAGGCAGCAGCAATACCTCCATTTGCACTCCCTTTCGAGAGTAGTTCAGCTAATTCTTCTGGAGAATTATAGATCCTAAACTTGGATTCGTCAAAGTTCATCCTTTTCAAGAATCCGAGAACGAAAGAGCCTTGTTGGTAACCTACATACTCACCTTTCGCTCTTAGCTCTTTTATGTCTGTAACGGTTGGCTGGAGCTGTTGGACGGTTAACATCGAGGTCAAGCTGGCGGTGTAACTTTGAGTAAGAATGAGCAACACAAAGAACCATATGATCATCACAAACCGCGCCAAGTTGCTCACAATTCTCTCCTCTACAAACATAGAACCAGAAAATCAACATCATTTCAGCAAATGAAGTTAATTTGTGGGAAGAGAACTTACTCTGTGCAAACACCATAGTTGAGAAGGAGAACCAGAAGATGGTGCCTGCTTGATGTGAATGCGGGCCCCTGAAATCTTCATTTATTCGATGTTCAAGAACCCAAATTACAAAGCCAATGAAAACAAAGAAACACGCACTAGTCACCCAGAGATCCCAAGTCAATGGCTTCAAGAAAATCCATGCGCTTTTGCTTTTGTTGTCTTTGATGGGCACGATCATTGATACGCCAGATTCAGTGTAGGTAGTGTAAAATCTACATATTGGACCTGTTCGCTACAATTGTAGTATCTCCCACCACGGCATCATACTTCTTTGTAAAAAAAACAGAGGAATTAGAAATCTTCTTGTATATTTCATTGAATAGGTTGATAATGGTGGTGCTCTTTTGTGTATCCAATAAAAACAAAATGAAGATACTAGGAAGGGTAAAGAGTATGACTGACCTTTAGAAACACTTGATATAACAAATCGTTGTAGTTGCCGGCAGGCTTGCCGTCTGGGGTTCCAAAGGGAATGTACTCGTAAGGAACAGCATATGGTAGTGAATCCATCACGGCATTAAATACATCTATGCAGTACCCAGTGACCTCCTTTGTGGCATTAGTTTTGGGATCCCATGTCACATTTACAAATTCACTAAAACCATTCTTCACTGGAACTCCTATTCTCAACTTCTTCTCATTTACTGGAAGCACCCAACCTTTAGGGACATAAGTAGGTTCTCCAGGCCATACAATTGTTCCTAGGTTGTCTTTAGAAGTGGAATATGTCTTTGAATTTGTGTGTGTGAAATTCAGTCTTCTTATAATTCCATTTTTCGGAGTCCAAAATCCTACCCCTCTTTCCCCTTTCCCAATTACATTAACTATCTCAAAGGCTGTCGAGTGAAGTTGCCCATCAAATATTTGAAAATATCCACTGAGACCTTTCAATTTGGTACTTAACAGTGACTGGAGAAGATTTGTACCAATTTGAGAGACTCTAATGGTGTCAAGAACCATCGAATTGCTGGAAATATTAGTCTTTTGGAAGCTGAAGTATGTTGCCCCGTGGCTAGTGCAGAAGCAGCGTCATAAGCCCATAATCCAAAAATGTTCAGTTCAGAGGTCTCATCTTTTGGATGATCTTGCCGGAACTTCCTTTTCCATCGGACTCTGAAATTTTCGAGCTCTTCTGTTCTTGGAACATGAGGCTTTACGCCCAACACCCCCTGCATTGAGTCAATGACTGAGGGATCCAAAGTACTCAAGAGGTCGGTTAGCCCATCAGTTAGTATCCAAACATGGCCCTCTTCCATCATTCCAATCTCATCTGCTTTGGTAAAAAGGTAAGACCCCCAGAGGTGTACACATGTGTACAATGAAAACTCTAGTTTGCATTGTCATCAGCTTGTAAAGCTCTTCACCAATTTGATCATCAGTGGCTGATGGAGAAATTACACTACGGTAAGTGACACGGACATCGATCCCTTGCAAGGCATCAGTCATATAAGGTATAATTCCATCGCCATACACATTGTCCACGTAAATAAGCACAACTTCTCTCCACCCAAAGGCCCGGACTATTGCCCTTATTGCTGGTACTTGAGCTGAGTCATTTAGGGTAGCTCGGATAAAATATTGACTCTGAAGCGAAGAAAGAGAGGGACTTGTTGCAGAAAAGGAAATGATGGGCACCCGAGCTTTGCTTCCAAGACTGATCATGAAGTTGGCCTGCGTCGATGATCCGGGCCCTATTATGGCTTCCACTTCTTCATTTTGTAAGAGGTCTACAGCTGAGTTCAGGAGCACGCAGGTTCAAAAGATAAACCAGCATTTAAATGAATTAATAAATTTAAAGATTCTGACTTCTCTCTCTCTCTCTCTTTAATTTTATTTTAATTTCTACTCTACTGTCAGCAATCAAACAGCGTACAAAACCTTGTCTATCAGATTTTTTTTTTTTTAAATATAATAATAAAATATGATGTGATACTATAATTTGAGAGGAAGACGACCCATTTATTGTATGCTCAACCAGATACAACCTGCTATTCATTTAATGAAATAGGGCCATTTGGGTTAGAAGTCTATCAACTTCACCTAAAAATTACATCAATTATTCATTTAATCCCAATTAAGATTTATTTAAATTATTTTAAAATTTAAAATTATCTGCATTATAGGTTCTCTTTTAAAAAAAAATAATAATAATAATGTACCAAAATTATAATACAATTATTATAATTTATTAATGAAAGCCTTATTGAAAAAAATTAAAATCTATAAATCAGCACATATATGAAATCAAACCATCACCGCTAGCCTAATCTCACTAATTTCATATCGTTTTCGACTTATGTTCATAAATAATGTCAATACTGGTACCCTTATAGTTTTTTAACACTGACTATTACCCCTTAACTATCATGTGGTAACTAAGATATGTTATCTAGTTGAAAAAATAAAACAAATAAACATGAGACAATTAATGGAGACTCTTTTGCACTACTTCTTACTCATATTTATCGTCAAGATATTTTCTTAAATCACAAGTGTTCTATCTTGTACATTCTAAATTTCAATTTTTTGGATCATAAGTGTAATACTATCTTTTAGATTCTAAATTTATTTATTTATTTATTTATTTCTGGATCAGACATCAAACCGTTGACCAGATCTTGGTCCGGAGTACACGTTGGGCCAACCTTGAACCAGACAAACCAACAGCTGGACCACTGACCCAGTGAACCAGGCCATTGTTGGTTTGGGTTGGCCAACCTTTTTTTCCTGTTAGCAAAAGCCAAGCCCATAGTGAAGGGGTGGAAGCCGAGCTCAATATATATTAAGGCCTGGCTCCACTTTGGTAATTATGATTGACACCGATAAGAGATGTTGAGTTGTTGAATGTGGAATCAAAGACAGTGAGTTGTTGTAAAATTCTAAATTCTTAGAATTGGGGATTTGAACCATGGACAATCTGATCATAGATGGGAAGGTACCCAGTCATTTAATAAAATTTAATATATTTATATTTATTTATGATATAAATTTGATAATATCAAATATGAAAAACATATATTATTATTTTTAAGATATATATATATATATATATATATATATATATATATTAAACTTTATAATTATTTTTAATTTTAATAATATATAAATTATATATTTATAATGCAATTGGTTCAACCACAATTTAATCATTAGTTCAATCACTAAACTATAAAACCATAACTTTTTAAATTTTATAATAATTGATCTAATTCTAAAAATATTAAATATAAATAATGCATCAACTTCAAAACGAATTCAACATTATAGAGTATTCTTGTAGCTTTTCTAAGAGAATACTCAAAGCAAATATCTTTTGGTATGCTAGTTAAATAGCTCCCAATTAAGTTTATTAATTCTCAAAGAGAATAAGTCCAACGATGTTCCTCGAAACGCAAATGGATTGACTCAACATCAATTGTTTCATTTTTCATTTTTTTATTTTTTTCACAATAATAAAGTTTGGTTTTCTAAATGGTGTAGATATTTAGAACATATTTAGTAACTATTCTTTTATTTTTGTAAAACAAAAGTTTATTTAAAAACTTGAAATATTTTTAATTTGTTTTTAATATTTGTATAATTATTTCTTACAACAACTTTAAAAACAAGTGAAAATAATATAAAATAAAAAATAAAAAACATAAAACAATTTTTTGTTGTTAGACAAATTTTTGTTTTCTATGTTTTTTGTTTAGAGAACAAAAAAATATTCTAAAAAAACAATTTCCAATCAGGTTCTCGGATTATTCTGAAATTATTTAGACTGCTGAGTTTAACTCTTGAAGGAGAAGATTTAAGGGATAGTACCTGCTGCAGCTGCACCAACATCTCTTTTGGAGTCTCTGATTTTTGTAACCACCCTGGTTTTGTAGTGACCATGAGAGGCATACAAGTCTGAAAGGGCCATGGAGATGCAGCTCAAGCCCATCTTCCCAACCCATGTATCCAAGTCCAGAACCACTCCCACTTTAACTGGTATTGTTGTGTTCTGTGCCATGCCCTTTTCTATGAAGAAAATCGTGGGAAAGAGAAAGAACAAGAGAGAGGCAAGGAGTTGGGTAGGGTGCCTTCTCATCTTTGAACTCGTTGGAAGCTATGGTAGTCATAATATTGGAGAGAAACTAAGAGATTATTTATAGGACTTAGAATTTTGAATTTTGAAACCAGAAGCCAGCTGGAATCAGGACTACTCTGCAGTCAACTTGATGGTTCACAATAATGCAGAATATAGTTCATTTATAGGGTCTAGAATTTGGAAAAGTAAGAATTAGAAGCCTAGAAGCGAAGGCACTGTAACAAGGCACAGATGCATAGTTGTGAATACAAAACCCAACCAACACTTGTTGGGCGGTCAAAGATTGAATCTCTTAAAATATTAATTAAATAAGAAAGCGTAATTTATAAGGATGAAATCATGATCAGAATGTATCCTTATAAATATTCTTCCATGGAAACACACATTTTGGGTTAGCATTTGACCCAGTAAAGTCATAAGAGAGGTTTTCTTGATGAACTCCATGGAGCTATTCATCGCCTGTAGCATGTTGTTGAATTCCAATAGTCACTAATGTTAGGTGGCAGTTGGCAGTACAGTATTCGCATGGTGATGGACTTATTATGAACTTTTCACAATAGTATGGTAATTTAAAAAAATTATTCTTAAATTATTATAGTAGAAGAAGTTATTACAAATATATGGTAGTTTTTATCACTTAGGAGAGAGGGTGAACAAATAATTTTTTTTTTAAACCAAAATCGTCTTTTCAAAAGACGATTTTATTTCCATTTAAAAAATAAATAAAAATTCAAAAGGGAAATCGTCTCTTGAAAAGACGATTTTCAATTAAAAAACTTAATATTTTTTTTAATATTTATTACAAATTATTAAAAAAAAAAAACCCCTAAGGGAAATCGTCTCTCGAAGAAACGAGTTCCCATGAAAAAAATTAATATTTTTTTTTAAAAAAATCCCAAATTAAAAAAAAAAATATCCTCAAGAGATCCCAAATTATAAATAAATAAATCCTCAAGGAACTCATCTCTTCAAGAGACGAGTTCCCATTAAAAAATATATATATATATATAATTTTTAAAAATCCCAAATTAAAAAAAAAAAAAAAAAATCCTCAAGAGAACTCGTCTCTTACAGAGACGAGTTCCATTGAAAAAAAATTAATATTTTTTTTTTAAAAAATCCCAAATTATAAATAAAAAAAATCCTCAAGGGAACTCGTCTCTTGAAAAAAAATAACATTTTTTTAAAAAAAAAATCCCAAATTAAAAAAAAAAAAGAAGGTTCCCATGAAAAAATTAATATTTTTTTATAAAAAAAATAATATTTTTTTATAAAAAAAATAATATTTTTTTTATAAAAAAATTAATATTTAAAAAAAACAAAGCCTCAAAGGGAACTCGTCTCTTCAAGAGACGAGTTTCCATGAAAAAAAATATTTTTTAAAAAAATTAATTTTTTTTTAAATCCCAAATTAAAATAAAAATAAAAAATAAAAAATAAAAAAAGCCTCAAAGGGAACTCGTCTCTTCCCGTGAAAAATTAGTATTTAAAAAAAAAAAATGCCAAAGACGAGTTCCCATGAAAAAAATATTTTTTAAAAAAATTAATATTAAAAAAAAATTTCATTGGGAACTCGTATCTTCAAGAGACGATTTCCCTTGCGGAATTTTTTTTAATAAAGAGACAATTTCCCTTTTAAATTTTATTTATTTTTTAAATGGAAATAAAATCGTCTTTTGAAAAGACGATTTTGGTTATAAAAAAAATTTATCCGTTCACCCTCTCTCTTAGATGACAAAAATTACCATATATTTGTAATAACTTTTTCTACTATAATAATTTAAGAATAATTTTTTTAAATTACCGTACGAAAGTCCAACTTATCATCTTCTGCCCTCGTGCGCAAGGAATTTAATTAGTTTACGATGACGTATATATATAAATGTGAGAGTACTGACGCTCCAAAAAAAAAACAGAGAAAAAAAGAAAAAGCTGGTGCAAGTAATGGCTGAGTAATGGGTCATCTATGTCCTGTAAAAAATGTAGGAACCGTTGGCTGATATAGATTTTACAACAGTGTTATGCGTCATATCTGCGATGGTTTGAAAGCCTAGATTTTTTTTTTCTTTTTTCTTTTTTAAATTCTTGGTTGTGGGTAATGGTGCCACCGGCATAAAGAACACAGGAAAAAGGAAATGATCGATCAGTTATTCAATTACAGGCGGTCGTGTTTACTCGTGATTTATATTAGCAAGCTCACATTCAAACAATATATGTGGAGACATCCGCCGATTTGGACCGACTGGATCAGCATGTCCAGAAGAAGGTGTTCCTTGTTCTCCGAAGAAAGCAGAATTATTGTGTGTTGGGATCAAAAGGCTCGATGGACTTGGAGGGAAGTTGGCGTAGCTGCATCCATGGCTTTGATGTCGCTCGTCTTGAAGTTGATCACTTTCTCTAAAAGTATGGGACCTAAGATCTTTGTCGTCAAAGCGTGTCACCATGGCTTAATTTTTCTCCATATCGAAGATGGGGAATTCAAGTTTATTAAGGCATCTCTATTTTCATAAAGGAATGTGGTGATGCATGTGATGAGAGCTACAAATGAAGCGACTCCAGCAATGAGGAATAGGCCCCAAAAGCTATTCAGGCCGATGCTGTTTGAAGAAACTGAGTTGGTGAGCTCTGGACAACTGGTTGTTTGCCCAAACCATGCCTTCTCAAATTGTAGCATTTTAGCTCCCTCTGTCACGTTTAAGACTTGCCTTGAAACATCAGCTACAAGGGGTGAACCCTTTGGAAACACCTGAAAAATGATCAAAAATAAGAAACCTCGGTATAAAATTTATACGTGTGTTATGAGAGTACTTACAAATCCAAAGCCATCAAACTTGTACGTTGGTCCGACTGCAGTGTATTTGGAGCAATATTTTGCAAGGAAAATCTTCATGTAAGGGATTTCATCAAATGCAGCAGCAATTCCACCTTTTGAAAATAATTCATCCAGTTTTTCTGGTGACTCATAGATTACTAGCTTGGACTCATCAAATTTCATCCATTTGATCAAGAATTCATGAACGAAAGAGGCATGTTGGCAACCTACACGCTCCCCTTTCTTTATGAGCTCATTTATATCGGTGATGGTTGGGTTGAGCTGTTGAACTGTCAACATTGAAGTCAAGCTGGCTGTGTAACTTTGAGTAAGAATCAGCACCACAAAAAGCCATATGATCACCACAAACCGAGCCAAGTTGTTGACAATTCTCTCCTCTGTTAACAAAATTTAAGAGTGACATGGAAAAATCAACTCCAGAAATCAATATAAAGACAAATATATATAATTTCTTAAACATAAAATTACCCTGAAATTTACTTGCATACTGTATGGAATGTCCATATATTAATAGACGTTGTAATAATGGGAAACAAGCAAGCAGGCCATACTAGAAGTTAGTTTCGATTGTGTTTGAGATGTGATCAATATGCCTCGTATCACGAGTATTTGAATATTACAAGAGTAGATAAATTGCTGGATAAAATTCAAGGAGGTGGAAGAGAAATTACTCTGAGCAAACACCAATGTTGAGAATGAAAACCAGAAGATAGTGCCAACTTGATGTGAACGAGGCCCTCTGAAATCTTTATTTACTCGATGTTCAAGAACCCAAATCACAAAGCCAATGAATACAAAGAAACAAGAGCTTGTCACCCAAAGGTCCCAAGTAAGTGGCTTCAAGAAAACCCATGCATTTTTCTTCTTCCATCTACGATGGGCACGATCATTGACACCCCAGATTCTGTGTACGGTAGTGTAAAGTCTACATACAAGGACCTGTTCGCTAGAATAGTAGTATCTCCCACCACAGCATCATACTTCTGTTCACAATAAACAATGGGGCATTCTGTTATGTATTACGGGAATGCTGCAGGTTTGGTTTTTATTTTGACAAACTCCATCATAATTGAAGCTAAACCTAGAGTTACCACTATGCACCAGGAAAGGTAAAGAGTTCGATTAACTGACCTGGAGATATACTTGATATATCAAATCGTTGTAATCACCCGCTGGATCGCCATCGGGCGTCTGGAAGGGACTGTACTCATAAGGAACAGCATATGGTAATGCTGCCATCACTGCATCGAAGACTGCTATGGAAAATCCAGTGACCTCCGTTGCGTTAGTGCTAGGATCTCGTGTCACCTTTACGAATTCACCAAAACCCTTGGTGACTGGTACTCCTATTCTCATCTTCTTCTTATTGGTGGGAAGGACCCAACCTTTAG